>NC_136065.1:1892712854-1892995495 GCF_964261635.1 Lissotriton helveticus | reverse complement strand
CCATAAATTCATCGTGTGAGATGTGTTGGAAGGAACGGAGAGGCTTGATTAGAGCATTCTTGGATTGTTGTTTTGTACAAGCCTCTGTGCTCTGCCCCAAGCTACCAGAGGGTCAGCACAAGTTATCTTACCCTGAATCGGATTGTGGTCCCTACTTGGACAGAGTGCATACCTGTGCCAACTAGAGATCCAATTCCTAACAGTAAACAATACTATTATTTACTTTTACAAGAGGGTGCTCACAGATGATTATAAAATAGTTTTTGTGTTTTTTGGCTTTCCCTTTGTCCCCTACCTGTGTTCAATTATGTAGAAACCCACACTGGCTTGTTTAGACTGATAAGAAAGTTGAATAACTGGCACCACTTGACACAGGGGATGAGGTGAGGAGCACCAGGCAACCCAAAAGGAAAGATGCATCAAATTTGACCATTAGGGATATTGATATATTTATCACACAGCATGAGTTGGAGAGAAAAAAGTGAGAACATGGGCGTCAATAGCTTAGAGGATTTCCTAGAAGGGTTAGGCATAGTATACGATTGCTCCTACGCCAGCAACTTCCAACACAAATCCAATTTTTGGCCTCAGATGCCCTTTGATGGTATTGAAACACTTCATGGAAAATTGTAAAGGAACTTGATAGGAAGAGGAGAAGGAACTGAGTTAAGAATTGGAACTTAAGATATGAACAGAATTAAGACATTGGTTCTTTTGCTAGGGATGAGAGTTTCATTATCCGCACTTCTGACAAAGGCCATAAATACTGTGATGCACAAGGGAGATCTTCTTCAGAGAAGCTAAGAGGCAGCTCAATGATGGGATCTGCTACGAGATTATTGATAGATAAACATACAATCAAGGCATAACTGATTAAGTGGAAGGATGGAAAACTAGAGGATTGATTGAGTTGGAAGAATACAGTTACTTGAGGAAGAATCTCAAGCTGTGCTGTACCTGCTACTGAGGGTGCATAAAAACAGCACAAAGCCACCAGGCAGGCCCATATAATCATCATGGGGGAATGCACTTGAAAATACTTCCAGATAAGTTGATTCTATTTTAAGAGATTTTTCAATAGTCTCCCTTCATACATGCACGATACAAAAGATATTTTGACCAGATTGCAAGGGATGGAATGGGAGAATTACTTTTTGCTTATGACTGGACGTATGCTCCCTTGATATGAATATTGAACATGAGGTAGGCATTCAGGCCTGTAGATACATCTTGAGAGCCAGACCAATGCATTATTTAGCTCATACAGGAATGATTAATGACATGATCAATTATTGTTTGAAAAATTATGCTTTCTTGTTCAATGCCACACTATATTTAACTCGCATCTTCTTAATGCACTGCTTATACAGTTTTATATTATCTGACATACCGTTTAAAAAAAGTAATATTTATTATAATAGATGTGACATCTAAAATTACATATTTTGTGAGAATACAGTGTATGGTAAAGTGGCGAGTTATAGTTAATGTAGTATGGCTACTGCGTTCAATTCACTGTGTATGGAGGTGTACAACTTTTAATGAGTTGAAGGTGCGGCGTAAATGATAAATTAAAGGTATAAGAAGAAGTTTTTAATTTTTAATTTTTGTGTAGTTTAATTTTGGTTTGTAGTTAAAGAATAAATAAAGTTATATTAATTTAAAGATGGTGCATAATGTATACGTGGAAGGTATAACTGTAACTTTAGAATTTGTAATGATTAAGTTTGGTTTGTATAGAAAAGATAAGTAACGTTTTTCTAACTATAAGAATGGTTTAACACTTGTTTATTTTAACTTCAAATTTCAATGGTTTTTATATTTAATAAACATCTTTTCCAAATCTTTGAGTTGAGTGTAAATTAGTGATGTTTGGTACAGTAGACTGGCGGAGAGTGTCGTACAGTGTACTGCCAGAGTGAAGTAGAGTGGAGTGTGTTATAGTGGAGTGGCGTACAGTGAAATATCATACGGTGGAGTGGTGTGGAGTGGAGTGGAGTTGACGACGGTACAATGGAGTGGAATAGGATAGAGTGGTGCAGAGTGGAGTAGCATAGTGTAAAGTGGAGTAAATTGTTATGTAGTGCAGTGGAGCGTTGTATAATATAGTAGTGCGGAGCTCACTAGAGTAGTCAGGTGTAATGTAGAGTCAAGTAAAGTTGGAGTGACATCTTGTACAGTACAGTGGAGTGGTGTGTCAGAGAGTGTTTGAAAGTGTTGTAGAGTGGAGTATGTTGTTCTACACTGGGGCTATGGGAATAGACTGGAGTAGAGGGCTGTACAGTGAACTGTAGGGGCACAGAGTGAAGTATTGTGTTGTATACTGGCACACATTGTAGTAGAGTCTTGTAGAATTGAGTGTAAAGCGTTGTAGAGTAAAGTGGTGTGTGGTACAATGAAGTGGTCTATAGTAGTGTAAGAAAGTGTTGTAGAGTGGAGTAGAGTATTATGTCACAGAGTGGATGAAAGTGATGTACAGTGTAGTGGCATGGAGTAGAGTAGACTGTGGTACAGTACGGTAGAGGGAAGTGGGATAGACTGTCATACAGTTGAGTAGCATTGAGTAGCGTACAGTGCAGTGGCATAGAGTGCATCAGCGAAGTACAGTGGAGTAGTGTCTCATAGAGTAAACTATATTAACTAAGGTGGAGCAGTGTAGAGGGACTTGGATGGAGTGTCGTACATTGGATTACAGTGTAGTAAAATGCTATAGAGTAAAGTAGAGTGCTGGGTACACTGTCATTGACAGGAGAACATTGTTGTACAGTGTAGTGCTATACAGTGGAGTATAGTATGGTAGAGTGGAGAGGTGTAGACTGTTGTTGAGTACAGTATGGTGTTGCTGAGTGGGGCACAGTGGAGTGGCATGGAGAGTAGTTGGGTAGACTGGAGTGGTGTGGAATGGAGTAGCGTACGGTGGAGTGGCGTACAGGGTAACAGTGTACAGTGAAGTGGTGTAAAGTAGAGCGGCATATAGTGAAGTTGCATAGAGTTGAACAGCAGAGTGAAGCGGGGTAAATTGCAGTTACGAGCACCATACAAGACAGTGTTGTGTAGTGGCATAGAGTGGAGCGGCGTAGAGTGGAGCAGCATATTGTGGAGTGTTTTAGAGTGGAGTGTCATACAGCGGAATAGGATACACTGGAGAGTTTGCAGTAGAATATCATAAAGTGGAGGGGCATGCAGGGAAGTGGCATAGAGTGGAGTGGCGTGGAGTTGGGTAGAGTGGCGTTGAGTGGAGTGGCATACAGTGGAAGAGCCTACAATGGAGCTGCATTGAGTGGAGTGGCATACAGTAAATGGAATACACTACAGTGGTATAGATTGAAATAGCGTACAGTGAATTGGCGTAAAGTGGAGTGGAGTGGGGTACAGTGAAGTAGTGCACAGTGTAATAGTGCACAGTGGAATGGCTTACAGTGGAATAGTGTATAGTTAAGTGGCGTAGAGTAGAATATTACATAGAGGAGTGGCGTAGAGTAGAGTGGGGTAGAGTGAAATAGCGTAGAGTGGACTGGCTTAGAGTAGCTGGTGTGGAATAGCGTACAGTGGAGTGGTGATCAATGGAGTGGTCAACAGTGAAGTGGCATAGCTCCAAGTGGAGGGTACAGTTGAGTATCGTGCACTGGAGTGTCAGAGAATCAAGTGGCATAGAGTGTAATATATTATAGTGGAGTGGTGTAAATGTGGAGAGGCGTACAGTAGAGTAAAGCAGAGGGAAGAAGCATACAATGGATCAGCGTAGAGTGGAGTGTCAAATGGTGGAGTGATGTAGAGTGAAGTGTCGTAGAGTGGAGGGTCACAGAGTGGAGTGTGGTAATTGAAAAATATGTAGCATTAAAAGTGGGTGAATGTATGTAGATGTAATGTGGCTGGAATGCACATTATAGGATATAAATGTTAATTTTTGGTAGTATGTGTGCATAGTGTAAATAGGAGAAAAGTTATAATTTGAAAAAGACTTAGTTATATTTTGTGCCGCAGTATACCCTGATAGGTTTGAGGTATATCGTGGTACATGCGGTTAAGAAGGTAGTATGTAATTGATGTAATTGGCTGTGTTTACCAAACGTAAAAGGCAGCTATTATGACTTTCAAAATACTTACCCCACTTACCTGAAGTGCCAAAAAGGATCATCTACACACCATAATCTATATTCCTGGAAAATGTCATTCAATTCAGTCGAGTCGTTTTCGAACTACGCGCAACACAAAAGTATATGGAAAATGAATTGGCGGAAATATCAGCTTTGCGCCCCCCCCTTCCATCCCTGTTTTCTTTGCACTCCCTTAGCAAATCACTGTGAAACTTTTCATCCTCCGCCAGTGTAGAAAAATAATTAGGTTTGGAAAGTTTTGTGGTGCTTTGTCAAACGGGGGTAAAGATATTAGCACATATATATCCACTTGCGAAAAAGCTCCTTTCTGACTTCCGTTCAATTTGGAGGTGTTATGGCAGCCGAGAGAGCCACTCTCAGTAAGAGATAATGTCATGTGATAAAGGCAGGCGACTGCCGAAACGCGTAATGCCGAGGCTGTTTGGCGGTGAATAAAATATAATCGAACATACTTAGGTCCACTCTCGTTTGTTGGGGGAAAGAGACGACGGAACGAAGCGAGGAGCTGTCATATATCTATCTTTTTTTTATCTCAAATTCAACAGCACTTCCTCATCAAGCAACAGGTATCCACGGCACCATGAAGAAAGTAGATCCAGGCAAGTGCTACTTTTTTCAATATTTATTTCAAATCACCATCAGTGCAAAGACATGGGCGGTCAGCGCGTTTCGGCACTATGCCTTCAACTGGACCATACAGTCCAGCTGTCTAGATCTCCATTTTAAAGTGACAGGTGCTTATTACAGTCCCTTGTTTATTTTTACCTTTGTGCTCATTCTAGACTGCTACCCACTACATTGTATGGTGGTATTCCATGTCCACCATTTTTACTTTTCACTAGTACATTAGTGATCTCCTACCGGGTTTTCTAAAACAAGATACGCCAAATATGTGAAACTACATCCTTTACAAAACAAAGTGCAAGTGCCGAAAAAGTGCATTCAATAATGAACCAGTTGGAGCAATTTTGTTAAGAATAAAGTATGTAAACATTTTCATTGAGGGGAAGGGGGTAATGGGATAGCAGCATTAGTACAAAAGGAATTTCTCAAATTCATGCAAAGATAATCTCATAATTCTATCCATAAAATCTCCTAGTTCTATCCATAAAATCATTAAAGGTTCAACTATAAAAATTACATAATATATACCTTAAAAGTTAATGCCGAATGATAAAAATATATATGTAAAGTACAAAAAGACCAGTCTGACTAAAACTGATTAAATAATTAAAACAATTAAAACATTCCCGAGATCAAGGGGGAATTCACCATTCGCTGGAACTTCTTCTGAAGAAATATACTTCGAGTATGGTCTATCATCATTTATGGATAAACAATTGGGAGGGGAGTAACCAGATGTGTCTACTGTTGTTTCATAGAAATAAGATTCATAAAGTATAATCGTTATTTAAACACATATATCTCAACTCCTTATTACTGATCTCTATCTCTAAATCTTTGGAGAAGAGAGATATTACAAGAATAGTTCCAATCCCCTAAGAATGTTAAATCTTCATATCAATTGTTAAAGTGATCATGTGCATGAATAATTAGATAAACTCCTCCCTATTCCCCTTCTATATCTTAACTATTGAGATTGGTACTCTATGGTAGAAAAATGGGGTTTCTCATTATGGTATTTCTCACATTGTCCCTTTGTTCTGAAATTGCGGGAGTTCATTTCAGTACTTCAGAGCCATCATTGTAAATGTATATGGAGCTCCGCATCCAGATTGTGGCCAAAAGGATTCTCTGTTTCTATCACTGAGATGTACCTGGACTCCATTTTTCTTAACTCCATTGTTCTATCACCACCTCTGTTTCCTGGGGGTACGATCTTAATACCAAAGTACCTCAGCTCACGCTCATTGATGGAATTATATATATATATATATATATATATATATATATATATATATATATATTCACTGAAAAAAACATAGGTTATAGACCATATATAGTTAGGAATTAGCATTTAAAAAACCTTATTTTACTCACACAAAACCATTGAAATTCCATATATAGTTAGTTGTACTAACTATATATCGCGCACCCGCAATCCACTGCTGATGATGTCACATATTACATCATTCATGACATGGTCAGTGACATCACTGATGACATCACTGATGACATCTCAAATGACATCACTGATGACATCACTGATGACATCTCAAATGACATCACTGATGACATCACTGATGACAACATCCAGTGACTGTATGTTTCTGTAAAGTTAAAATATGTCTTACATATTGAAGAATGAGTGGATGTATAAGTGTCTGAATGAAGGATTTAGTAGGTGCATGACTGACTGTATGAGTGAGTGAATAAATGTGTGTCACTGAGTGCATGGGTTAGTGACTAAACTGTCTTAATTTGTGCATCATTATGTCTGTTGTTCTGTAAACTGCTGCATGTGTTGATCAGTAGCTATATGAGTAAGTATATGGGTTATTGATTGGTTGCCCAAGTATTTGTATGGGAGACTGAGTGTGTGTGTGTGGGTGGCTGGGAGGTGTATGACTCTGTGCATATATGTGTGAGCAGTTGATTCACTAGATGTATGGGTTCAAAAGTGCATGTAGAAACACCTGTATGGGCGGTTGACTGAGTGCATTGGTGAGTGAATGGATATCTCAGTGCTACATGTCAAAGTAAGTACATATGTAAAACACAGTACATGTGACAGTTGACATATATAAATAACTGTGCATAAGAGCCAGTGAATGTGTGAGTGGCTGTATTGAACATTGTGAACTTGTATCAGGCATTGTAAAAGAGAGTAAATATGTGTTAGTATATGTTTGAATAAGTAAGGTGTGTATAACTGTATAGTTGAGGAAATGGAGGTGTGATTGATTCTTTGCATGACTGACTAGGTGTGTGAGTAACTCCATGGATGAGTGACAGTCTGTGAGTGTATCTAAGGTTATATTAGAATCTGAAGAGGTTCATCGTATTATCACATGAATGATGTCATCAGTGATGTGATCAGTAATGTCAAATGAGATGTCATCAGTGATGTCATCAGTGATGTCATTTGAGATGTCATCAGTGATGTCATCAGTGATGTCATTTGAGATGTCATCAGTGATGTCATCAGTGATGTCACTGACCATGTCATGAATGATGTAATATGTGACATCATCAGCAGTGGATTGCGGGTGCGCGATATATAGTTAGTACAACTAACTATATATGGAATTTCAATGGTTTTGTGTGAGTAAAATAAGGTTTTTTAAATGCTAATTCCTAACTATATATGGTCTATAACCTATGGTTTTTCCAGTGAATTTTCAAGGTTTTGTAAATGCTAATTCCTAACTATATATGGTCTATAACCTATGGTTTTTTCAGTGAATTTCATTGGTTTTTTAAAAGCTAATATCTGTAGCTGTAAAATGTATTCTTCTTTAAATCCAAAAATATATTTTATATGTTTAATAATAAAAAAAAAATGTTAATACTTTTTTTTTGTTCGCTCCCGGTTCGCGAACCGGGAAGCTTCCCGTTAGCTCAACTTGATGCCGCGACCCAGTCCGCGAACCGGTAAACGTTCCGTTAGCGCAACTGCCGCGTTAGAAATCAACATCGTGACGCGTCGCGTAAGCGCGACGTATCACGTTGCCGCGTAATGCGTCTTATGACGCGCTGCGTTAGCGCACCCGGAAGTGCTCCGGTACGCGAACTGAGACGCGAAGCGCAGCTCCCCGGAAGCGATCCGCGGCGCGTCGCGAAAGCGCGACGTATCGCGTTGTCGCGTAATGCGTCTTATGACGTGCCGCGTTAGCGCACCCGGAAGCGCTCCGGAGCGCGAACCGAGGCGCGAAGGGCAGCGACCCGGAAGCGATCCGGGGCGCGTTCCGCAGCGCGTAACTTAAGCGTAAGAGGTCATGTGACTTGTTGATAAAACTTTTCATTGGTTCATTTCACTTTTGGTTTCATAATGATGTAAGGCTAGGTCAGGTGACCTAAAAATAACACTTTTCATTGGTTTAGAACTATTGCTTATCCCAAATGATGAAAACCCCTCCTTCTTTCCTCACTCTGACTTTCATCTTTGTGAGAGGAAGACCATTTTTGAGAGTTGAGCAATGGCTTCAATAGTTGCTTCAGCTGGTGCACCCCCACCACCACCTCCACCTCCTCATGGGAAGAGAGAGGACCACCTCCCCAGTTTATCAGCCAGACAGAGGAGGAAGAGGATGAACTAGAGGAAGAGGAGAACGAAGGACCACAGTTCTTACAGGAGGTGCCCCGGGTTTCCCATCGGAAAGCCAGCTTTATTTGGCAGTTTTTTTCACTCCCTCGAGGGTAAAAAAAAGTAAATGCTAGGTATGTCACCTGCCTGATTTGTAAAGACCGGTTATCTAGAGGCACTGATAAAAAATATAGCTACGGAAACCATACAATGCATCGTCACATGATCAGGTGGCATCCATTGAACTACAGCCAGGCGGAAATACGTGACATGCAAGATAACCCAACAACAACTCCTGTGGCCAGGTCAACATCACTAATATCGTTGACAGCAGCAGAGGCACGGGAAACCGTGCCAAACATTAGGGAGAACTTTGCTCATATCAAACATACCTGTATGTATTGCGGTGCATTGCTGTCATGTGGTAACATGAGCATTAATTTAATCAACCTAGCTATTAACAATCACAATTGCCCTAACCGCCCCAGACAGTAATTTTTTTTTTTGCTCCTGTTGAGCCCTTTTCAATGCCTGTTTTTTGTTGTTTCCCCTCCATCAAAAACAAAAAAAAACATAAAAATGTTCAAAAAATACAAAAAAAAGAAAAACTGTTCAGAAAAAAAAATATATATATAAAACAACAAAAACATTAAAAAAAAAGTTCTTTTCAGAACTACCTCCCCTTTCAAAAAAAAATTGCTAGAATGTTTAGCACTCTGGCAAGCTCTATTTCTTTTAGTTCGCTTCCCCGTTCGCTTCCCGGTACGCGAACCGGGAGCGAACCAAAAAAAAAAAAAAAAGAGTAAGTATAAGGGAAGTAAACAGAGAGTAATGTTAAAAGAAAGACAGCTATAGGGAGTAATCCAGAGATACTGTTTAATAGATCTATTTACCGAAGAAAAGATGGAAGAGGGTATAATTGTGAAAAACAAAATAGATAAGGAAGTGAAAGAAAAAAAAGAGAGTAGAACAATAACAAAGAAGAGTTTCTTGGAGAATGTGAGTGAATGTTCAAAATAAGATTAAAACATGTGGAATAACAGAGACAAAAAACAGAAAACAGAAAAGAAAAAATAACAGAAAAGATTAATTGAAACAGCAAAGAAATGTAAATAACATAGAACCATATCATCAACATAGGCAATAAAAGTTTTGCAGCTTTTATCGGCAGAAATGTGTCGCTAAAGCCGCTTTTGCGGCGGAAAACTGCCGCTAAAACCACTTTTGCAACAGTTTTCTTCCAATAAAAACAGCAATAATTTTATTGGCTGTGTTGATAATATGCCCCTTAGTGTGCTTGAACTACAGAGAGAAAGCATAATGAACAAGTAGTGAAAGAGTGATCAGTCAAAGACACTAAGAGTAATAGAGACGGAGTGAGTGAACAAGAGTGAGGAACTATGAGAAGAGAGGGACTGAGAAAAGGAGTGGAAGGAGTAGAGTAAGTAGGTAATAGAGAAAGGAATGAGGGAAGTAGCAAAGGCAGGAAACTGAGGGTTAAAGAAATGAAGCTGTCGAACTACTAGTAGGTGAATGTGATAGAAATGTAACGAAAAGAGTACAAAACATTTACCTTATAATTGTCGTTAACTTACTCACTTTTTGTTTTTATACTTTCAATCTGTGAAAGAGAGAACAAACATTTGAAAAATATTAAAACATGTATTTAAAAATTAGAAAAGACAAGGGAAAAGATTGAAGGAGAAACAGAGTTTCTTTTCCTCATTTCACAATCACATCACCTGTGTTGCCTTTGGTTAGGTATCTCATAGTGCAGATGGAGTCTAGCATATCAAAGAGTACATAGAAGTTGAGCAAAATATACAACAATTTTGACATTTACAGAAGACTTAGCTTCTTATCTTGTTGGAGATGAAGTCAGGCCTGTCTTGCAACATGGTGCATCTTTTGCATCACTGCTGCATTGGTTTCATGTGGCACGGGTTTTTTACAGCATGACACATCTGCCTAGATGCATCAATTTGTAATTTTGTCGCCTCATAGCAAATCTTTTGCACCGCCGCTGCATCACAAAAGTGACACACAGTGGCGCAAAAGAGGCATACACCTATCATAAATCTGTCCCTAACATTTGAAATGATTGATTCAGGATGACGATAAGGTGTGGCCTATCCAGAGGTTTGTTTAAGGTGAGGCCTTCTCAGGGTTTTAGATGAAATTTACGCTTGTTGAAGAGTACAGAGGAGATAATACGTGTGAAGACCTACCAATGAAGTAAGTCATGTCCACTTCACTCTTGAACAAAGGCCAGACCTCTTCTGTGTCCATGGACAGACCTAAACTTCATCTGCACAATGTAATTCGTAAACTTAGGAAACACAGGTGATGTAATTGAAAAATGTGGAGTTTCTTTTCCTCATTTCACAATCACATCACCTGTGTTGCCTTTGCTTAGGTATCTCATAGTGCACATGTAGTGCAGCATATTAAACAGTACCCAGAAGTGCAGCACTGCATGGAACAACTTTGACACTTACAAAAGGTTCAGCTTCTGCATGCCCCCTACACAGTGCTAATTATATACATTTTAAACTGATGGTATCTTGCTGGAGATGAACTGAAACCTATCTTGCAACATGGTGCATCTTTTACACAAAAGTGACCCACAATGGAGCAAAAGAGGCGCACGGCCACCATAAATCTGACCCTAACATTTTAAATGATTGTTTTAAGATGCCAATAAGGTGTAACCTATCCACAGATTTGTTTCAGGTAAGTCCTACTCAGGGTTGCAGATGGAATTTAGGTTTGTTGAAGAATACAGAGGAGATAATACATGTGGAGGCCTACCAACGAAGTGAGTCATGTCCACTGCACTGTTGAACAAATGTCAGACCTCCTCTGTCTCCAGGAACAGGCCTAAACCTCATCTACACAATGTGATGTGTAATGTTAGGAAACACAGGTAATATAATTGAAAAACGTGCAATTTTTTTTGCTCATTCCACAATCATATCACCTGTGTTTACTTTGCTTAGGTATCTCATTGTGGAAATGTAGTCTATCATATGAAAGACTACGTAGAATATGAGCACTGTATGCAACAACTTTGACACTTACAGAAGCCTCTCCTTCTCCATGCCTCCTACACAGTTCTAAATGTACATCATAAATGCAAACAGTACAGAATTAATTATACATGTTAAATGGTTTATTTTTGCTGTTCTCAGAATGTATCAAATTTCACTAAAAACAGTGACTTGAAGGTATTCATCATATAACAGCGGGGAAAAAAAAAACACAATCAAAATGATTGTGTTTAAAAAACCCATACAACATAACAAATCAGAATTCAGAACTCCTTAAAGTTAACTTACTTTCCATGACGTCGAAGGACAGCTTACACTCTGTTGTGCTAATATTACTTTCAGACCGCCACTTTCTGAAAGAAAACCTCCATAGTTTTGAAAAACATGTTACATACAATAAATGACTTCTTGCTCTCTACCACACGTTTCCACAAGGCCAAATCATGTCTGAGCCATTTATAACTCTTAGAATTCTTGTAAGCCAATCCCGTCATGTTGTATTTCCGCAACTTTCACAATTAAAATATTGAAGATCATTTTCACAATCCTGGACTAGTAATATCTTCCCCTTCTTGCTCAGTCATGTTCTACATTTCCTATGACACTGATACTGCTTACTATGAAGCAGACTTACACTACCTCTATGACTACTACAATTATTTAATTCTCTACATCACTTTTAATCACAAGCAATGTAAAACAGTAGACAGCATTGCAGACTTACATTCCCTCTACTCCATGTTTTGATTGGCTGCTTCAATTAGCTTATAAAAAGAAACATTTTTTCTGAATTCATTCAAAGTGCACTTATTTCTTCATGACGTCCAGTGTTATGGTAAGAAGTTATGTCTCTGTACTACACTTATCCTCAAGGCCAAATCGTGTAGGAGCCATTAGAACTTCTTGAAATTCCTCAGAGCACATCCCGAGATTCTTTCCCTAAAATTTTGGTTTTAAAAACACCAGGTAAGAGTTTTTAAGGTCATACGGCAATTTTTTTTTGAAAATTAAAACAGAATCGTTGCAGAATGACCAGCCATTTCTAGACTTTAAATAAGCTGTGTAATGTCCTGATGTTATTGAAGGACCGTCATGATATATAATTGCTGCAGTTACAAAAGTCCTTCCTGATATTGACAACTGTGAAGCCACAAAATTTTTAATTAAAGTTGTCAATTTTGTTCCATCAGGCCTACATCGTTGGAACATTAAAATGACATACTGGCCATATGTTCGTATAAATAATGTGGACATCATTTCAGATTTACATTGGCTACACTCCATGTTGTGATCAGCTGCTTTTACTAGTTTATTAAAAGAGACTGATTTACTGTCTGGCAAAGTTAAATATATAAATCTTTCTGAGTCTACACTAGTAGTACTTGATACCCTACAGTTCTCGCAGTCATGCTGCCATTGATAAGAAAGCCCAAACAGGTGATCTACATCTACACCTTCAGCATGCAATACATCAAGCATATACATTAAAAACTCCTGACAATCTTGCTGAATAGTTTGAGAGAATTGTGTTTGGCCTGAACATCTGTCTAACAGATTTCGAATTTCAGACACACTTTCTATTTTTGTTCTATCAGTGCTACATTTCTCTAACACAGAATTTAACAAACTGCAAAATCTTTGATCAGAATTGACCACAATCTCTTCTTTTACATTTTCTAGAGAAAACAAAACATTAACCACTACATTAGCATAGCAGTTGACACCAGAACTGTTTTCAAATTGAAAACCAACAACATCTTCAACAGAATCCTTTTTGTTTCTGCTTATAATTTCAGGTTCATCGACTTTTCGTCTTTCTGCTACAACCTCCCCAGTATTGGTCACATTTCTTCGTTTCCGGCCTACCACACGTTTCTCAAACAAAGGATATTGAGGCAAATGTGGCGCATACTCTCTTCTTAACCTATTGTATTCCTTAACACAATCTAGATCCGCACAAATGTTTGTGACATCACACTCAATCAAGTACAATCCCGATAAAGTTCTAACTCGTGACAATGCCACATATGCCATACCCTCCTTGAACACAGAACTGCCAATATTCACCAATGCACTGTCTACACTTAAACCTTGCGATTTATGGATTGTCACCGCATATGCCAAGCAAACAGGAAACTGCTTACGGCGAACATATAAGTCTTTTACAAGCAAAAATCTAGCAGAACAACGACCAATTAGCTGTACTTCCTCAATGCCATCAAATTTAATTTTAAAAAATTCAATTCCATCTCTATTTCTGTATTTTACAAAATCAACAACATTACCCATTGATCCATTTACCAGACCTCTTTCAACATGTAAATTCCTTCTTAAAATTATACGGCAGTTCAAGCACACATTCAGAGTCTTTTCAAAACCTGCAGTTTTAGATATAGTCTTCTCTAATGAATCCAATTTTGTTTTCAAATTCTCAGACAAAATAATTGTTGATCCCATATGCTCTACTCTGTCAATAGCTTCCAGTTTCACAATCTCTTGCTTTTCTAAATGCAACATTTTGTTGTTGAATTTAGCACATTCTGCAAGAGTTGGCATCAAACATATTCCAGATTTCTTCTCAGTAATTTTCTGAAAAATATTCTCAGGCACAACATCTTGTTCTGGATATAAATTTGACAGTAATCGTGCATGTAAAGCTTCTTTCCCATGCTCGGTCACTTTTCCAATTCTAACATCTTGTAGAATAGTCTTGTAAACTTCATCCTTCGCCTGACGCATATTTTCATGCAGTTCAGCATAATTGAAGTTTAACCATATATTGACGTTGCCAATGCTCCCTAGGCACTTCCTGGTATCTTCATGCGTGAGCATTTTGAACACAGGTTGCCCTTTCACTGGTGTAAGCTGCAGAAGATCTCCAAAAACAATGATGTGTTTGCCACCAAATAACACATCATACTCTGTTTTGAGAACTTCTTGCATTCTCAAATGCACAAAGGCAAGCATGACATTGGAAACCATGCTTACTTCGTCAATGATAAGAAGTTTCATTTTCCTCAAGATTCTTGAAACTTCACAACAAGCATCTCCAGATAGCTTGTGATATTGTAATTTGTTGTCATGCTCCACTGGCAGCATCAGTAAACGATGTAAAGTAATCCCTTTAATGTTATGTGCTGCCAGTCCAGTTGGAGCAGTGACAACACAAGACAGCGATGACTCTGTCCTTTCCTGCAAATAACATGAAATTGCTTTAATAAGGAAACTTTTTCCAGTTCCCGCTTCTCCACTCACGTACAGTCGGACAGGCTTCAACGACGTACATGAGCACTCTTTCTTGTCATGACTTAATCCATGATCAATTTGCATGGTAACATCATCATATATTTTCCTCTGCTCAACGTTGAGTTGTCTTTCCAACTCTTCTAAGTTAACCGCATCCTCCTGAGCATGTGCCATGGCTCTTTCCACTTCATTCATAGCAGTGGCAGCTTCATTTTCGATAACAGGTCCTCCTAGTGGATCCTGACTCAATGAAGCAGAACTCTGACTGTCCTGAGAACTGTCTCTGGCAATCTCGGCTGCAATCGTTGCTTCCTGCTCAATTTCCACATTCAACATTTCTACATATTTGGGAAAAGCAGGACATTCTATGGTCTCCTTGGCAGCATTGAAAGAGTCTTCGTAACAGAGAAAATCTCCAAGCAGTTCCTCTTCTGCACGCCAAGGCTTGAAAAGTTGCAAAAGTGCTAAATAGAAAAACTCCTTTTTTTCAGGAGATTCGCCACTCAATTTTCGATGGTTTACCAAGTGGCATTTTCTTTGCTTGACCAGACATCCCTCACTTCCTATTACAGCATACACTCCTTTCTCAGTATCTTCTTTGATGTTCCTCTTGAATATGTAATTTTGAAGAACCTCATACAGACAAACATTCTCGAGGTGACTGCTTCGATTTGGATAATATGTATCCAACATGTTGGTCTTCAAAATGTCGGTACTGTTTGGCTCCTTTTCCGCCAAATACTCAATTTCCCGCACAGGTTTGAGAACTCGATTACGCGTTGCAGCAAGACCAAGACTCGCCCAAACGATACTCCTGGACTTGGCATAGAGACTTGCTGAAGACAACCGGTCAGAACATTCGTAAGCTCCGATTTCTCGATGCGACAACATCTTCAGACTGAAACTGTACAACTTCTTGCTGAGGCTCTTTTCATGGGAAATGTCCTCCCACATATCCTTCAATTCTGTCTTCTCTTTTTTGGTGATGTAAGATGTCACATACCGAGCCACAGCCATACAGTTATCAGCCACAAACTGTATATCCATGTTAGCATTCCACATGGACAAAATCACCGGGTTGTAGTCGTTGATGTACTTAGACTCTTCGTTCCTCTTCAAATTGTATGTGTTTTTAGGTGATTTCTTCAACACATTATGTCGCAGCGAAGACATCAAACTGTTTACTCTTCCTTTAGAAATCACCGGTCGTGGAAAGCCGAAACGACATTTGGTGTAGAACTTGTCCTTGTTTCGGAATTTACGACGACAGTACTTTCCACATCGATGGCTTTGGAAACGTAGAACTTTTTCTCTTAGGCTTTTCTTCTCCTTTGCGTTTGAAACAGCACACGTAGAATACTGTTGTATGAAACTCATCACTGAGTCTTCTGGATCCGTTCCAAATTTAGGTGCATCCTTGATCCACAGCAACATATGTATATGAGGAGCACCTCTTGCTTGGTACTCCTTTCTCCAGAAGAAATCCAACACCTCTCCAAGAGGTGGATTCTTCTTATTCATGATGAAAGACATCATAGCTTCAAATCTATGATTGAAGTACCTACATACATTGACTGGATCCAAAGAGCACAGTTCTCCGGGTGTCTTGAATTCGATGTTTTCGATGTTTCCATTTGCCTCTCGTAGAAATTCAAGTAAGTCTTCCCAGCCATACTCGGCACAGCTCAGAGTGAGGAACCATGTGGGAGTTCCTAAGTTCCTCAGCATACATTTTAAATCACCATGACGACGGTACCAGTACTCATTAGTACCACGCTGACACGCCATGAGATTAATCAGGTGAGAATCCAAAATACTGTCTTGGACATTGACTTTATCCATAAAGTCACTTGCCGAGATGTTTTGCATGTGTATACCACTTTTCAAGATGTGGTTCACTGCATATGACAGTCCAGACAGATCGCTTTCAAACAGGAGATGAAACAAATAGGGAATGCATTGTCGAAACCTAGCATCTCCTGCATACAATCGCAAAGTCCGGTATTCAGAAGCAGGAATTTGATGAGGTCGCTCATCATATCTTCCTCCCTGACCTGTTGGAAAAAGCTGTGGGAAACACCGAGCTTCCAAACTTTCCTCCCAAACACTAATGGGACTCCCTTTGGCTTGTTTCATTTGAAACAACTCAATAGCATTCCCCATGACATCCTTGGAATGCAAAGGATGAACACTATAATGTTCATATATTTCTTCACTAGTAGAGGGTTCTACTTTCTCAATTTGACCAGCACACAAATCGCTATCCTCTTCCTCACTTACTTCCTCTTCTGCAACATATACATTCTTATAGTATTTATTATTTTATTTCAAATACAATGTTGCCTTTTTAACTTTCCTAACATCCACTAAATCTTGCCATATTTTCTTATTCTTTGTCGGAACCCCATTAACTAAGATAACCAGAGGTTCCTCTTCCACTTTTTCTACTCCAATTGTGTTAATGTTTTTCTTCAAATCTAGAGGCAAATAAACAACTCTTCCCTTTAATCCTCTCTGTAAATCTGATGGAGGCAATTTCCCTGTCTTTGGCTCCATTCTTACAATAGCCTGAAAGGGATGGATACTTTGAATCAAAATAGATTCATAAGTATTTAAATCCTTCAATTCAGAAGGAATCTCAACCAATTCCAGATTATTATGAACTGCTCTAGCAGGCATCTGGTTTTGATTTAATTTGTTACAACAATAAGTACACACACGTTGATCCAATCCCAAATCAAAACAATTTTCTACCATCAAGTATGTTGTGAAATCCTTCCATTCACTATTATTTTCCCTTTCACTTTTTGCATATAAATCCACTAACTTAGTCTGATTCTTATAATAAGTGCGTCGACAACACACACAAGTGAAATTTGGCCTCTCACTTGATTTCACCTCAAACGTCGCAATTTCCCTCTGGAAATTATCTGTACTGGAAACCTGTACACTATCTTCCACATTACCCGCTTCTTCTTGGTCAATTTCAACATTCTCCTCTTTACTTCCAAAGTAACAAAACTCAATTTCTTCACATATATTCTTCACATCTATTTCAGAACCATGCAAAAGAGCAGCGCATAATTGTTTAAGCATAATTGCTGGACTCTTAGCATAATACAACATTCTAACTAATTTCCTCACTTTATTATGATGCACTGCTAGCATCCTGAAATGATGAAAAACACTCTGGCATACTCTCCTGGAAAGACAAGCCAGTGAATGACCATGCAAACCTGTCACTTCTCTCACTCTGCAAGGATCTAATTCTTGCAACAACTTCATTTTCTGCTTCAAACTTTTCTTATTAAATGACCGTACAAAATCACAAAGCAAATTGATGGAATCCTGTCGCACACTGCAAATACTACTACACTTCCAGGTATACACAGGACCCTTAAGACGTCTTCCTAAAACCTCATTACCTAACACCTCTTCTGCCTCTGTTGTCACAAGTTTTTCTTTTTCAACTGGACAACCATCTTTCACTTCATAAGCTCGACCACTGGTGTCAACTGCATGCACCAAATCATTATCCTGGAAATAACTCTCCTCATTAAAAAATGCCTCACAGCTTGAACTATGCATCCATTCTCCAGAAAAAACTTCACAAAAATTACTACGATTAACTATTCTCTTCCATCTACTATTTCTTTTGAAATCATAAATTGCCTTGTTTAGCTTCCTAATTCTATTGATTATCAAAATAAATAACTTACGTTTAATTTCAAATGCCTGATCAATAACTTTCTCAACAATTTTTTTTCTCTTATAAAAAACCACTTTCTGTTGACCTTTCTTAATATTTTTTAACAAATTGCCAATTATCCTGTTGCGGAACATTCGTTTACGAATGTCCCTAAACTGTTGTTTCCTTCTACTATCATGCACAGAGTTATCTCTTGCTCTAGCAGTAACATTTTTCATTGGCCTTTCCTTTCCGTTTGAATTGCTTCTCTTTTTCTGGACTGAAACATTTTCTGTAGTAATATTTTTTTTACTACAGATATTTCTTATGAATGTTTTTGTACTCTTACCCGGTGCTTTCTTGGTGACTTGACAAATCTTTTTGTTAGAGGACTGCTGCTTTTTTTCATTGACCTGCTGTCTTTGACGTTTTGCAGCCTTTCTCAGTCTTTCTTTGGTTGGCATGCTGAAATCTTGAAATGATCTGCAGTTGAATCTGTGGTAAAATATAATAAAAAATGTTATTAACCACTATTACCAAACAGTAAATCAATAACAGTCATCAAAAACTTAACACACTACTTGACATTTTTACATAGAAGATTTTTTAGTGCTTGGCAAATATATAATACACAAATAGCAGAAAAGAAATGGAATTTATATTCATTTTACCTCTACTATTTTATATGTGATTCTGATCTAATTTTATGAGCATATTTTAATATTTTATTGAAGACACTAGACATAACCTGTTTTTAAAGGTGTTTTTAATTATAAATCAAACGGTTTACATTTTTACTTTTCATTTATTATAAATTTTAAAAATAAATGTTTATAGTTCCATAGGCTCAAGCACGTCAGCTTCCCAACCTATGTCATACAATTCTGACAAATCTGCATCCTCATCACGTTCTTCTTCATCCTCAGGATTTAAATCATCCAAGGGATCAACATCCACTGATGTTTCAATTACGAGTTCAATGATGAGGTCGAAATCAACTGATTGCTGATTGTCGCTCATGTTGATGTTGTCTTTATCTTTAAAGAAAGATAACAACAATGAGATGTTGCAGAGTAAGAGACAAATCTCAGAGATTATAATAGTAAAATTGTTTAACAAGAGTAACATTTTGCAGCTATTATTTAGCCATGTCCAGCGATGCTGAGGAGGTGAAGCCTACGTCCAATTTTTCAGTGAACAGGACTCATCTCTTCTTAACCTTGGATAAGCCTCACCGACTCTGTGTCCCCTGCACATACTTAAATGTAAAGGGGCAGATTTATGTTAACTGGCACATCCCCAGGGATGCACCAGTTAACGTGCACCGCTGCTCTGCCACCCATGGTGTGCCGCATTTACAATCAGATAGGACAAAGCTGCGTCAAAACCCTGCGCCTGCTTGAAGCAGGCATAGGTCTTGACGCAGCATTGTGGAGATGGGGCACCCCTGAGCCTTGCTGGAGCTGCATCGCACTTGCGATACAACTCCAGCAATGCGCCACCTTTACGGCACAGATGCGTCACGCATCTGTGCCGTTTTTGCCCCATGGTGCGCCGCATTGTAAATGCAGCACACCATGGGTGGCGGAACAGCGGCACAGGATGACTGGCACATCCCTGGTGATGCGCCAGTCATCATAAATCTATCCCTAAGCTTCTTATCTTGTTGGAGATGAACCGCCATATGTATCATCAAACTATTTTGCATTTCCTAAATAGCGAATTTTAAAGAATCGCTATTTAGGAAATGCAAAACGGTATGTATGTACAAAATCGGTATTAAATAGCGATTCTTTACCATTCCTAATTTGCGATGAGCAAATTGCTAATTGCAAATTACCCATTCATTTCCATGGGCCAGGAGGCCCATAGGAATGAAGGTGCAATTTGCGATTAGCAATTAGCTAATCGCAAATTAGGAATTTTTCCAAGGGTGCAGGGGTGTCTCAAGAACACCCTGCTGCACCCCTGAAAAAGAAATTTGGGGGCATATGGCGCACATACATGCCCTAAGGGCATGTATGGGCGTCATATGGCACCTTTTGTTTTTTGGAAAAAAAGCTTTTTGAAAAGAATTCGCAAATTACCACCAACTAGAAGTTGGTGGTAATTTGCAAATCCTTAATGGCATTTTTTGCATATTTTTTGTTTGATACATTACATTTAAGAAATCGCAAAATTTGCAAATCCTTCAGTGCAATCGCAAAATAAGGAATAGCAAATTTCCCTATTCCTTATTTTGCATCAAACTTGTTTGATACATACCATTTGTCTAATTAGCATTCGCAAAGGCCGAAATTCGCAGAATTTCGGCCTTTGCGAATGCTAATTAGCTTGATACATATGGCCCCAAGTGAGGCCTGTCTTGCAACATGGTGCATCTTTTGCATCACTGCTGCATCGGTTTCATGTGGCACAGTTTTTTACACCATGACACATCTGCCTAAATGCATCAATTTGTAATTTTGTCGCCTCATAGCAAATCTTTTGCACCGCCGCTGCATCACAAAAGTGACGCACAGTGGCGCAAAAGAGGCATACACCTATCATAAATCTGTCCCTAGCATTTTAAATGATTAATTCAGGATGACGATAAGGTGTGGCCTATCCAGAGGTTTGTTTAAGGTGAGGCCTACTCAGGATTGCAGATCAAATTTACGCTTGATGAAGAATACAGAGGAGATAATACATGTAAAGGCCTACCAATGAAATAAGTGATGTCCACTTCATTGCGCCAGTCATCATAAATGCATCCCTAAGCTTCTTATCTTGTTGGAGATGAACCGCCATATGTATCATCAAACTATTTTGCATTTCCTAAATAGCGAATTTTAAGGAATAAATAGCGATTCTTTACCATTCCTAATTTGCGATGAGCAAATTGCTAATTGCAAATTACCCATTCATTTCCATGGGCCAGGAGGCCCATAGGAATGAAGGTGCAATTTGCGATTACCAATTAGCTCATCGCAAATTAGGAATTTTTCCAAGGGTGCAGGGGTGTCTCAAGAACACCCTGCTGCACCCCTGAAAAAGAAATTTGGGGGCATATGGCGAACATACATGCCCTAAGGGCATGTCTGGGCGTCATATGGCACCTTTTGTTTTTTGGAAAAAAAGCTTTTTGAAAAGAATTCGCAAATTACCACCAACTAGAAGTTGGTGGTAATTTGCAAATCCTTAATGGCATTTTTTGCATATTTTTTGTTTGATACATTGCATTTAAGAAATCGCAAAATTTGCAAATCCTTCAGTGCAATCGCAAAATAAGGAATATCAAATTTTGCTATTCCTTATTTTGCATCAAACTTGTTTGATACATACCATTTGTCTAATTAGCATTCGCAAAGGCCGAAATTCACAGAATTTCGGCCTTTGTGAATGCTAATTAGCTTGATACATATGGCCCCAAGTGAGGCCTGTCTTGCAACATGGTGCATCTTTTGCATCACTGCTGCATCGGTTTCATGTGGCACGGTGTTTTTTACACCATGACACATCTGCCTAAATGCATCAATTTGTAATTTTGTCGCCTCATAGCAAATCTTTTGCACCGCCGCTGCATCACAAAAGTGACGCACAGTGGCGCAAAAGAGGCATACAACTATCATAAATCTGTCCCTAGCATTTTAAATGATTAATTCAGGATGACGATAAGGTGTGGCCTATCCAGAGGTTTGTTTAAGGTGAGGCCTACTCAGGATTGCAGATCAAAGTTACGCTTGATGAAGAATACAGAGGAGATAATACATGTAAAGGCCTACCAATGAAGTAAGTGATGTCCACTTCATTGCGCCAGTCATCATAAATGTATCCCTAAGCTTCTTATCTTGTTAGAGATGAACCGCCATATGTATCATCAAACTATTTAGCATTTCCTAAATAGCGAATTTTAAGGAATAAATAGCGATTCTTTACCATTCCTAATTTGCGATGAGCAAATTGCTAATTGCAAATTACCCATTCATTTCCATGGGCCAGGAGGCCCATAGGAATGAAGGTGCAATTTGCGATTAGCAATTAGCTCATCGCAAATTAGGAATTTTTCCAAGGGTGCAGGGGTTTCTCAAGAACACCCTGCTGCACCCCTGAAAAAGAAATTTGGGGGCATATGGCGCACATAAATTTTAAAAACATTCCTTTACCTCAAAAACGATTTTCAAGTCATAATTTGAAAACACTGCCCACAGGGAAATGACTTAAAATGTCCTTAAGACACATGAAAGTGTTTTTTTAAAGCCTTTGCAACTTTTTTGGGTCACTTTTAACATGGCTATGTAACTCAAACAGTCAAAATCTAAATTTACCATGCACAGATGGGAGCATATTTACAAGGAATTTGCTCCACGGGGAAAGGTCTTTTAATTTAATATGGGAAAAATAACATCAGAGACACTGAAATGCCTTATAAAGAAGCATACACCATTATGTCCTTGTCATAAATTTTAAAACCATTCCTTTTCCCCAAAAACGATTTTCAAATCATAATTTGAAAACACTCCACATGGGGAAATGACTTAAAATGTCCTTAAGACACATGAAAGCGTTTTTTGATTGCCTTTGCAGCATGTTTGGGTCACTTTTAACATGGCTATGTAACGCAAACATTCAAAATCTAAATTTGCCATGCACAGGTGGGAGCATATTTACAAGCAATTTGCTCCACAGGGAAAGGTCTTACATTAAAATGGGTAAAATAACATCAGAGACACTCAATTGCCTTATAAAGAAGCATACACCATTATGTCCTTGTCATAAATTTTAAAACCATTCCTTTTCCCCAAAAATGATTTTCAAATCATAATTTGAAAACACTCCACATGGGGAAATGACTTAAAATGTCCTTAAGACACATGAAAGCGTTTTTTGATTGCCTTTGCAGCATGTTTGGGTCACTTTTAACATGGCTATGTAACGCAAACATTCAAAATCTAAATTTGCCATGCACAGGTGGGAGCATATTTACAAGCAATTTGCTCCACAGGGAAAGGTCTTACATTAAATTGTTAATAATAACATCAGAGACACTCAATTGCCTTATAAAGAAGCATACACCATTATGTCCTTGTCATAAATTTTAAAACCATTCCTTTTCCCCAAAAACGATTTTCAAATCATAATTTGAAAACACTCCACATGGGGAAATGACTTAAAATGTCCTTAAGACACATGAAAGCGGTTTTTGATTGCCTTTGCAGCATATTTGGGTCACTTTTAACATGGCTATGTAACGCAAACATTCAAAATCTAAATTTGCCATGCACAGGTGGGAGCATATTTACAAGCAATTTGCTCCACAGGGAAATGTCTTACATTAAAATGGGAAAAATAACATCAGAGACACTCAATTGCCTTATAAAGAAGCATACACCATTATGTCCTTGTCATAAATTTTAAAACCATTCCTTTTCCTCAAAAACGATTTTCAAGTCATAATTTGAAAACACTCCACAGCTCCTATGCACATGAAAACCCTGTCAGTACTAATACTTCACATTTTCTCCAATTACAATTTCTCAAAGAAACAAAATCTATTTGTAAAACACTTGAGACAAAGCAACATTTGAAAAACACAACTTTCTTCATAATTTTCTCCTTAAAGCACACTATTCTCTATCTAAATTAAAGAAATCTTTTCTCACCTTAGCAAATACTTTGAGTTTCAAAACAGTCTCAGAAACACACCAATTTGTCTTCAGCAGAGCAAAAGGTATGCACTCCAGAGTCTGCAGCTATCAAAAGCACAGAAATGCTGTAATTCTTCACACATATCTCTCATGTCACCCAATCAAAACTCTTCCCTCACTTTTTTTCAAATCAAAACCCTTCCCCCCTCTGCCCTCTCTGCTTTTTTTGCATAGCAACCACCTTTTGGAAGACCTCTGGTGTTTGCAAGTTCACACAACAATGTTGCAATTGAACTCTGAACTCTCAGTGCACCTGCATATCCAGTGCATTCTTTCATTTAATGATTTTTTCTTGACCACTCAAAATACATCTTTCAAAGAACTCATCCATGCACCCTAACTTTCTGTTTTCAGCAATCAAAATCCACCAATCACTGTTACTGCTTCATTAACACAGAAACTCCACAGTTTTTTTCATTTTAAACTCTTATTTTTTCAACTGCCATTTCATTGCCACACTTCATCTGACTGCAGGAGAACCTTCTCTCACCATGTTTTCTGTCTGGATTGTTGGACATAGTTACATCTATTGGGCTCAGAGGTATGCTGAGAACATAAATTTACCTAACCTCAATTTACAAGATGTGGAAATTAAGTGGTTTGGCCACAGAGGATTAAAATGTCACCAATTGATACCATTGGTGAAAACCTTTATGCATTTGCCAAAACCTGACCTGTTAATTGTGCACTGTGGAGGTAATGATTTGGGCACTTTGACTGGGGTAGGTCTGGAAATGCTTTTAAAGGACACCTTTGAGCAATTAATGGCACTTTTTCCTCAGACTGCCTTGGTATATTCAAATATATGCCAAAGACAGAAATGGAGGTGGTCAAACCAATTTTGTCCACAAATTGAGAAGTCGAGGAAGCATGTAAACAAATCTGTTTCAGCTTACATGAGAGACCATGGAATGGGCTCCGTGTACAACACTAACTTGCGTTACTACATGCAAGATATCTACAGAGGAGATGGAGTTCACTTCTCAGATGAGGGCAACAGAATTTTCATTCTGAATTTAAGACTGTGCATTGGTACCTACTTATAAGTACCTAAATGTACCATAAACCCAAAAGCTCTTCTCAGAGCTACCCTACATCTGATCACTCACAATTATTATTTTTCTCTAAATTTTTTCACAAATTTTCAACAAAGTACGCTCCCCGGGGCGCTACCCGGTACGCGAACCGGAAGCTAACCTCGCGATTTTTTTTTTTAAAAATGGTTTTTTTCGCACATATAAGCCTCCTCAGCCACCCTCAGAAAACCTAGGGGGTCAAGATAAGTCTACCGTGCCCCCTTCTACCCATTCTGAACATTATTTGCCCTCCATCTTGTATCTTAAGTCGACCGAAACACAAAATGGTGGACTCCCGTAACGCTTAAGGTTCGCGTACCGGGGCGCTCACCAGTTCGCGTACCGGGGCGCTCCCCGGGAAGCGCTCCATCAAAAAAGGTGGGAAAGTAATTTACAGAAAAACGACTGGAGACACTCTCACAAAATATAGATTAGCTCATACTACATACCAATCCCTATCATTTTCACAAATTTGATTGAAATTCCATTTAGCCATTTAGCCTGTAGACCTCTCTAAATACCGTGAGGTAAATTACTTCTCAAAACACATCTGAAGTGTTGGAATTGACATCCAATGAAAATGTTACTTTCATTATCAACTTTTATTACCTGACATTTGATTGGTTATATACCTGAATATATATAAAGGAAGAGAAGGAAACACAGCCATTTTGACTACTACTTCTTGTTGTACATTTCAATTGGATTTTCACTAATCACTTCAACTTCTTTGTAAAGGTAAGTTGTTATTTTTAAAACTGAAGTAAATTGTGCACCAAATGTTAATATGGTAAACTTTTTCTGATAGTTATATACTATCCCTCTGTAGTAGTTATAGATTTAGATAGACTTCTCTGTTATAGTTATGGATGGAGTTAGGTTTCTCTTGTATAATTATGAAATTACTTACGTTAAATCACACACACTTTTTTATATTCCTACTTCCACTCTGATACTATACACTGCCCAAAGATAAATTCACTGATAAAAACTGCCTATCTAAAATTAATCCCAACAGTGCCCTATCTCTACTAATATATATTTTTTTTTATCCAAATTTCAGGCAACATGGAAGGCGAACAGAAAGTTTCATTTCAAATTGTCCTGCAAGAGAGCAGCCAAGAATTAATTGATCCAAATGATATAGAATTTATGGATGAAACTTGGGACCAAGAACTACTGCAATGTGTGCAAGCAGTAGATGACCTCCTTCAAAATGAGGACATTTTACACCCTCAGAGATTACAAACTATGTTCATGGAAAATGACGACATTTCAGACAGTGAAATGTTAGAAATGTTATTAAATTTTGAAACACAATCACAATAATAAATAATTGCTTAAAAAATAAAGAAATTAAAAAATAATCAACAAAACCAACAATCAATTAACATACAGTATTTGAAAAGTCTATCATTCTTTTTTCCTTATAGTACGCTCCCCAGTACGCTTCCCGGTTCGCGAACCGGGCGCTCCCCACGCAAAAAAACTAAAAAAAATGTTTCTTTTTTTTTTGCCCTGCGGGGCCCTTTTAAAGCCTCCACATCAAACCTAGGGGGTCAGGGAGGATCTACTATGCCCCCTTATAGTCATTTCCCCCTTTCTTTTGGCCTCCTCTTGTCTCTCGATCCTACCGAGAGACAAGATGGCGGCCGCTCCGGACTGTTTAGAATGTTGACAGACACCGGAGAGCCAATCAGCTTCGCGTTGCGAAGTTCCGTTACGCGTAAAGTACGCGAACCGGAGCGCTGCCCAGAGCGCGCTTACAGATATATATCTTTTTTTAAACGTTAATTTCTCAAAATCCACTGGAGCACATATATTGAGACCTAGCAAAGGCACATCGGGCTAACAGTCCCTACAATTTTGCCAAGTTTCGTGCAAATCCATTCAGCCATTCGGGCTAAAAGTGAGGCCAACCGCCCTATGGAAATTAACATTGGAAAAACACGTTTTGGGACCCCCCTTTTTTCTCGGCCCCCCCTTGACGAACCCCCCCCAAATTTTCAGTGGCTGCTCAGAAACAAAATGTTCCATTTTCCTGAAAATTTCAGCCAATTCCGTTCACAAACGCCAAAGTTATTAGACATAGAATTTTCAAAAATCCCTTAGAGAAAAAATCCTAACTATATATACCTACTGGCGAGCGCCAGTAGGTAATATTTTTTTTTTTTTTTTTGAGAGAAAAGAATTGGCATATTCTTCAAACTGACTCGGTTGTGAAGAAGCATATCCCAGAACGTCCCGCAATCACATACAAAAGATGTTTATCCATTGGCGACCATCTTATACATAGTCATTTCACTAAACCAACAGCCACCAAAAACAAACTGGGCATAAATGGCTTTTTTCCTTGCAAGAAATGCAAGGCTTGTAAATTCAGCAAGAAAGTTACTAGTTATGAGGGTGGACCGGGAAACAGCAGGCCTATGAGAACAATTAATAAGTTCTATAATTGTAATTCCGATTATACGGTTTACTGTCTTGTCTGCCCCTGTAACAAAAGATATATTGGCAGCACCAAAAATCCTACAAAGAAACGCATACTGGAACATATGCGGGCGATCTCTAATAAGGACCCCACCTACCCCGTCGCTAGACATTTTGAGTTATATCATCAAAGTAATAGGGATCTATTACAATTCTATTGCATCGACGGAGTAGACAGACATGAGAGAGGGGGAGACAGACTGAAAAAACTCAGAGCCAAAGAGTCCCGATATATTATAGAACTCCAAAGCATGAGCCCGATGGGACTCAATAATGACGAAGAGCTTTGGGCACACCTAGACTAGAGTATTTTCATTTGAATAATGTGTGGTACAAGTATCCAACTAGCACTATAAAGTGTACTAAGAAATGTAGGTTCTTACTGTCAGAATGATATACATGTAAATATGGTATTATACAATTGACACTGATACCTGCTTTCGTATTCCTCCCAATGGCCCATCATCTAGGGGTCAACTTTTTAACAATTTAATAATCTGTTGTTATTGAAGCAAGTATTTGTAACTGGACATTTGGACAAGTTTTAGGCTGGGAGCCTTTTGCCCATACAGGGCTCAATTATGCTATCTCGGCAGCTGGCTATACATGATGATACGGGATTATAATGTTCTTTTGATCTCTGAACTTCTTGCCTTTATCATCAGTGGCAACTGCCGAGACTTTGAAAAATCCATACAGGTCATGGAGATTGTCAATAATCAACTTGCAACTCTATAATTAAGAGTCCTGTTTTTATGAACATATATAGTGAGAGGAAATCGACTCTCTTTATTTAACACTGTTTAATTATTGTTTATACACTTGCACTTATAAATTGTTTAAATAATCACTTTTTTACCCACTATAAGATGGCCGCCACCATACGAATGTATAGTTGGTCAAGATTATGTCCGTCATTTGTTTCCATGGTATGGAATTGAAGGTTGGGTTTAAAAGTCATTGTAACACTATGGGTTATTCGACATTGAAAAAGCCGCGAAGGCGAAACGCGTCTGTCGAATTGGAGGGGAGAGGAAGCTGTAAAGCACCGATTAAAGCATCTTAGCTTTAAAATCTGACTCCGAGTGTGCCTCTTACTTTGTTAGCAGTCCTGCATGGTTGCTAAAGTACAAAAATATATATATATATATATATATATATATATATATATTTTCCTCCACCTTTACCGGTACAGAGATCATCGGCTGTCGTGGGCGGTCCGAGAAGGGTAACCGGTATCCCAATGAATTCACTCCAACACACGTCCTGGTAAGGATGATGCTCGGACACCCAGATTAACTTGCAAGTAAAGTTTATTCAGGCAAGTAGAAAAACGACGCGTTTCGCCATTACGGCTTGCTCACGCTCGCCCAATCAATCTAGTCGCCATCTTAAATACGTGACCACATACAAACACCAATGTGCAAAAGTGATGATAGCGGCGGACATTTTAACATGAACCAATGGCAGTTATAAATGTAATCAAATACGAGATATATCATATTTTCAATCAGATCCTTACTCATTCTGTTGCCAATGTTAATACAATTGAATTGTAAACACGAATGGTAACGAAAAATAATCAAAGCAATATAGATTTCAATTATGTGAAGTGCATCGTAAAAAAATGCCAACATGATTCCAAGTAGCTGGGCTTACAAATTGGACATCGAATATTGTCACTTCTTGAATAAAGTACCAAAAACAGGACTCCAAAGAATTACGTGACACGAGATAATGCACGGTTAAGTAAGCTGTGCCGGCATTGGTTGTTCTCATGGTTACGTTATGTGTCGGCAGTTCATTTGTCTCACAAATTGAATTACATAGAAGAAATTTCTAACGCCCCTGGCTGTTATCATGGTATCGTCCTAGATACCAAAGCATCCACTACTTCCACGCCCCAGTGGGCAGTAATCAGCCAGATCGTATTTAGGAGTCCAATATGGCCACATATCTTAGTCCATGCCCAAGTGGGCAATCATACAGTTTCACTTCCAATTTTACCCAGCATCATGATAACTTTGTCCGTCAACAATAAATAGCAGTGCCCACATCCTAGAAGACAATTGAAAACATATCTTAAAAACAAGCAGAATGATAAGGTGCAGAATAGCCAACAGTCAAATTTACATTAGTCATACAGATGGATTGATAACTCCTCACTTACATTTAGCCCTTTGGGTGTCCGACAATCGAAATCTATGATGTAACAGAATTCTAGTTTGCGAAGTGACAGTTCTCTGTTACCACCTCGCACACCCAAATTCACACAATCAATTACAACCATCTGTACTAGATTCTCATCTTGCATGTGCATCTCACGAAAGTGACGAGCAATAGGATATTGTTTGTTATAACCCCTTATAGCACGTAAGTGTTCAAGCACCCGTTTTTTAGCCTCATGCTTGGTGCTTCCAACATACCATTTGTCACATGGACAAATTAGAACATACGGAGTATGGAGTATTGCAAGACAATTTAGTCCTGATGACAAATTCCCTAGATGAATTGGGAACACGCAAGGTCTTAATATCTTTGCTATTTTTGCATGCTTTGCATTTGTGACAACACCTAAATCCCTGGGAGTTGCTGTTCGAACTAAAATCAGTACTCGTCACATAATTGTGGCTCAGTTCATCCCGTAGGGATCTACTTTTCTTAAAGGTAATTTGTGGGTTATCACTCAATTCCTTTTTCAGGTGGTCATCAGTCATGAGGACATGTCAATGTTTCTGAAAGATTCTACGGATCTCATTAGCCTGCCCTGAGAATGTAGTAATGAATCTCAAATTGTTACTCTCATCCTGTTCTTTATTGGGGTGTAATAATTCTTCCCTGGTTTTCAATTCTACTCTTGTAGCAGCATTAGTTATCATTTTTCTGCTGTATCCCCTCTCGAGAAATCTCTCATACATCAGTTTCTCTTTCTCTCTGTAGGCTGCCACGGTGCTACAGTTTCTCTTGGCGCGCAATAGTTCGCCATATGGAATACTTTGCACCAAATTTCTAGGATGGCTGCTTTTGGCACTTTAAATGCTATTACCCGCAGTTTTTTTGCGGAATAGTTTAGTTGTTAATATTTCATTATGCACTTCTACTAACACATCCAGAAACTCCATTGTATCTTTACTGACATGTTGAGAGAATTGCAAATTCAGAGTATTATTATTCAGTTTCTCAATAAAGTGATTCACAGATGTTGTGTCCCCTAACCAAATAAAAAAGATGTCGTCAATGTACCGCAGCCACAGGGCAACGTTGGAAAATTCTGCCATCTCACTGACAACCTGCTCCTCCCACCAGCCCATGAATAAATTCACGTAGCTGGGGGCGAAGCAGGTTCCCATGGCAGTACCATGTGACTGCCTGTACACGACTCCATAAAAAATAAAAAAATAGTTTTCGAGACAAAACTCGATCATGGACAGGATCATTTGAGAATGATGTAGTAGAGAAATGGATCTCATTTTCAAAAAGTGCTGAACAGCTAACAAGCCCTGGTTATGTTGTATGCTTGTATATAAGCTGCTTACATCTAAGGAGACCAGTAAAAAATTACTTTCCCAATGGATTCCATTGATGATTGTAAGAAAGTGAGTGGTATCTTTCAGGTAGGAGGGAAGGGCCACCACGTAAGATCTGAGATAATGATCTATGTATTTGGAGGTATGTTCCAAAAGGGAGCCAATGGAGGACACGATTGGTCGTCCAGGCGGGTTGCTTTGATCTTTGTGGAGTTTCGGGAGTAGATAAAGTATAGGAACTCTGGGGTGGGCACAATAAAGATAGTGGAATTCTTCCCACTCCAATAAACCTCTCTCCCTCCATTCTACAAGATGTTCTCTATACAAGATGTTAGATTTAAGTGTCTCATCAAAGTTAGTCTTCACATAGCAAGTGGGGTCGTTACGCTGTCTAAGTCCTTCAGCTAGATATTTGTCCTTATCTAATATGATGACATTGCCACCTTTATCAGATTGTCGTATCACGATTCTCTGATCTGATCTTAAACTTTCAATAGAGGCAATTTGTTCCTCCGTCAAATTTTTTTGTCTACTTGCCATTTTCTTAAAACGTATTTTCTGAAGATCAAGCAAAACACCTTTTTCAAATACTTCGATGGCATCACATTGTATCAATGGCAAAAACACAGATTTGGGTTTGAAGCTAGTACCCGAATTGACTCCCAATTCAGTTCCCCAAGCACCCCAATCAGGTGTAGATTCAACAGTATCATGATCTTCAGTTAATGCATGTAGCATTTCAATATCACATACATTCAAATTACTTTCAGTAGTTCTTCTACTTACAGTTCCAAATTCCTTGGGTTTCATGTTAAACCATTTTTTCAATTTCAATTTCCTCGAAAAGAGGAACAAATCTATCCTTGTCTGGGTGAAATTGAAATTGGACGACAGGCAAAATGAAAGACCTAGCGCCAGGGTTTCAATCTCACTCGTGGATAGTGTTCGTTGTGAGAGATTTACCACAGTCATACTTGTTGTTTTTTCATACCCCTGGTTTCCATTCCCACTGGAGTGCTGCTGGCGTTTGATCCTCCTCCTCTTGGCTTGTTGGTTATGCCTGTTCTTCCTCTGTTTCCTCGACCCCGTCCTCGTGATTTCCCCCCTTCTGTTTGGAAATCTGTCCGATTTTGGTTTATCATTTGGAACTGTAATAAAAAATGACTCTTTTTCTTCTGTGGATCACTTACTAGTTCCTGATTGAGGCCAGAAGTTGAAGCATCCGAGATGTTCCCATCAGAGATATCACTCTCAACGATCTCACTAACATTCCCATCAGTTTTGGATGTCGGAACAACAGCTATACCTTTCTTAGTAAATAAATGGTCATATTTATTTTGGAATGTCAGCGTATGACCCGCCTGATAATCCTTATAGTCACGGAGGAATTTTCTCCGCTTTTTCGCAGTGATTTCTTCTTCTAGTTTCTCCATTTTTAATAAAAGTTTTTTCATGAAATCCTCCAACACCTCTTTAGACATCAGCTGTTCGATTTCTGCTGTGATTTTTTCAATTTCCAGAAGTATTTTCGCACGATCTTTAAGTGCATACTTCACCAAAATCCTCATCATTGTAATTGAACATGAAGCAGAATTATCAGACCATTCCTCTAACATGTCCATGTCTGGGTCCTCGTACGTTGGGATAGTAAAAATACGGAGACCTCTCGGGACTCGTTTGACCTCTATGTAGCGTTGTAGGGATTCCGCCTCCCACCATTTAGAAAGCTCCTTTCTATATAGTTTTTCCAAGATGTTAAGTAAAGTTTGTAAGTTAATTTCCATATTAATGTTAGATACCGTTATCGCTTCATCTGTACTGGGTCCTGCGTTGGCAAAGAACAATTTATCTGCCGTCTGCTTGCGGCGAGCCTCCAAATTACCTGCCATTTAAATGCTGTTCAATGTCCTTGCAAGAAAAACTGTGCGTGTCAGATTGCCTATTGTTATGTATAGGCGACCTAACGCTCCCTTGCCCCAGGATCGTAGGGTGGTACCTCCAAACGCCTTCGCTCAGCCCCAATTCCACACGATGAAACAAAGACCTTCACCCCGACAACCGAGCTTCCGTCCCGTTTCCCTCTGGAATGGCGCCAAATCGAGCTCCGTACGCACACACCAAAAATATTTATGCTCACCGGCAACTAACAATGGCACAATCCCGTTTAGCTGGAAAAATCCCCAGGGCACGTAATTCTCTGCTCCGAGTTGCCGTACGTCATACGATCCAAAAGGGGGTCAGCACGATCTCCAAATAAATACTCCTCCACCTTTACCGGTACAGAGATCATCGGCTGTCGTGGGCGGTCCGAGAAGGGTAACAGGTATCCCAATGAATTCACTCCAACACATGTCCTGGTAAGGATGATGCTCGGACACCCAGATTAACTTGCAAGTAAAGTTTATTCAGGCAAGTAGTAAAACGACGCGTTTCGCCATTACGGCTTGCTCACGCTCGCCCAATTAATCTAGTCGCCATCTTAAATACGTGACCACATACAAACACCAATGTGCAAAAGTGATGATAGCGGCGGTCATTTTAACATGAACCAATGGCAGTTATAAATGTAATCAAATACGAGATATATCATATTTTCAATCAGATCCTTACTCATTCTGTTGCAAATGTTAATATAATTGAATTGTAAACACGAATGGTAACGAAAAATAATCAAAGCAATATAGATTTCAATTATGTGAAGTACATCGTAAAAAAATGCCAACATGATTCCAAGTAGCTGGGCTTACAAATTGGACATCGAATATTGTCACTTCTTGAATAAAGTACCAAAAACAGGACTCCAAAGAATTACGTGACACGTGATAATGCACGGTCAAGTAAGCTGTGCCGGCATTGGTTGTTGTCATGGTTACGTTATGTGTCGGCAGTTCATTTATCTCACAAATTGAATTACATAGAAGAAATTTCAAACGTCCCTGGCTGTTATCATGGTATCGTCCTAGATACCAAAGCATCCACTAATACCAAAGTACCTCAGCTCACGCTCATTGATGGAAGTATATATATATATATATATATATATATATATCGCAAACAAACTCCTTCATGGAAAGAGGAAAGGCCACACTTGAGGAGGTTGGCGGAAGCGCTTTAATGTACTGCCCACACAGAGAAAATTCTGACACCCGTAGTGGCGGATGCATTTCGGCGATGTCTGCCTCTTCAGCGCCGGGTGGAAAAGTGTTCTGAGGGAGGGGATTGAGTGAAGGTTAAATGTCCAGCCTTCCCCTCATTCACGGACTGCAGCCACTCCCACCTCGATAATGTCACGTGCATATACTTCCTGTGGTCAGCTGGAGCCCCAGCGCCTACAGGTCCCAGAATGCAGCAGCAGGATAATGGTAAGTATCGCACACGAAGTGGGGATGTCAATAAAGCTGCAATGTCAGTGAATAGCCCCCACACAGTTCAAAACACACCTGGGCAGCGGTGCTTCCTTGAGTCCCCAAACCGCTTCAACCACTTGTCATCGGAATCCTTTCTGGCGGGGACCCGGTGAATACCAAGCCCGACGTGCTGCACAGTGGCATCATCACCGTCGTACTTCTTCCAATGATTTGTGGTGAGCTCTGTAAATCCCGGTATCCCGGAGTAGAAACAACTGCAAGCAGTGTCCAGCAGAAACAGAGCCTCTTGAGGAAGCGGGAGCCTTTCATGCGCGTCGCAGGTGACCACGCGGAAATGTATCGCAAACAAACTCCTTCATGGAAAGAGGAAAGGCCACACTTGAGGAGGTTGGCGGAAGCGCTTTAATGTACTGCCCACACAGAGAAAATTCTGACACCCGTAGTGGCGGATGCATTTCGGCGATGTCTGCCTCTTCAGCGCCGGGTGGAAAAGTGTTCTGGGGGAGGGGATTGAGTGAAGGTTAAATGTCCAGCCTTCCCCTCATTCACGGACTGCAGCCACTCCCACCTCGATAATGTCACGTGCATATACTTCCTGTGGTCAGCTGGAGCCCCAGCGCCTACAGGTCCCAGAATGCAGCAGCAGGATTCTGGTAAGTATCGCACACGAAGTGGGGATGTCAATAAAGCTGCAATGTCAGTGAATAGCTCCCACACAGTTCAAAACACACCTGGGCAGCGGCGCTTCCTTGAGTCCCCAAACCGCTTCAACCACTTGTCATCGGAATCCTTTCTGGCGGGGACCCGGTGAATACCAAGCCCGACGTGCTGCACAGTGGCATCATCACCGTCATACTTCTTCCAATGATTTGTGGTGAGCTCTGTAAATCCCGGTATCCCGGAGTAGAAACAACTGCAAGCAGTGTCCAGCAGAAACAGAGCCTCTTGAGGAAGCGGGAGCCTTTCATGCGCGTCGCAGGTGACCACGCGGAAATGTATCGCAAACAAACTCCTTCATGGAAAGAGGAAAGGCCACACTTGAGGAGGTTGGCGGAAGCGCTTTAATGTACTGCCCACACAGAGAAAATTCTGACACCCGTAGTGGCGGATGCATTTCGGCGATGTCTGCCTCTTCAGCGCCGGGTGGAAAAGTGTTCTGGGGGAGGGGATTGAGTGAAGGTTAAATGTCCAGCCTTCCCCTCATTCACGGACTGCAGCCACTCCCACCTCGATAATGTCACGTGCATATACTTCCTGTGGTCAGCTGGAGCCCCAGCGCCTACAGGTCCCAGAATGCAGCAGCAGGATTCTGGTAAGTATCGCACACGAAGTGGGGATGTCAATAAAGCTGCAATGTCAGTGAATAGCCCCCACACAGTTCAAAATACACCTGGGCAGCGGCGCTTCCTTGAGTCCCCAAACCGCTTCAACCACTTGTCATCGGAATCCTTTCTGGCGGGGACCCGGTGAATACCAAGCCCGACGTGCTGCACAGTGGCATCATCACCGTCGTACTTCTTCCAATGATTTGTGGTGAGCTCTGTAAATCCCGGTATCCCGGAGTAGAAACAACTGCAAGCAGTGTCCAGCAGAAACAGAGCCTCTTGACGAAGCGGGAGCCTTTCATGCGCGTCGCTGGTGACCACGCGGAAATGTATCGCAAACAAACTCCTTCATGGAAAGAGGAAAGGCCACACTTGAGGAGGTTGGCGGAAGCGCTTTAATGTACTGCCCACACAGAGAAAATTCTGACACCCGTAGTGGCGGATGCATTTCGGCGATGTCTGCCTCTTCAGCGCCGGGTGGAAAAGTGTTCTGAGGGAGGGGATTGAGTGAAGGTTAAATGTCCAGCCTTCCCCTCATTCACGAACTGCAGCCACTCCCACCTCGATAATGTCACGTGCATATACTTCCTGTGGTCAGCTGGAGCCCCAGCGCCTACAGGTCCCAGAATGCAGCAGCAGGATTCTGGTAAGTATCGCACACGAAGTGAGGATGTCAATAAAGCTGCAATGTCAGTGAATAGCCCCCACACAGTTCAAAACACACCTGGGCAGCGGCGCTTCCTTGAGTCCCCAAACCGCTTCAACCACTTGTCATCGGAATCCTTTCTGGCGAGGACCCGGTGAATACCAAGCCCGACGTGCTGCACAGTGGCATCATCACCGTCGTACTTCTTCCAATGATTTGTGGTGAGCTCTGTAAATCCCGGTATCCCGGAGTAGAAACAACTGCAAGCAGTGTCCAGCAGAAACAGAGCCTCTTGAGGAAGCGGGAGCCTTTCATGCGCGTCGCAGGTGACCACGCGGAAATGTATCGCAAACAAACTCCTTCATGGAAAGAGGAAAGGCCACACTTGAGGAGGTTGGCGGAAGCGCTTTAATGTACTGCCCACACAGAGAAAATTCTGACACCCGTAGTGGCGGATGCATTTCGGCGATGTCTGACTCTTCAGCGCCGGGTGGAAAAATTTTCTGAGGGAGGGGATTGAGTGAAGGTTAAATGTCCAGCCTTCCCCTCATTCACAGACTGCAGCCACTCCCACCTCGATAATGTCACGTGCATATACTTCCTGTGGTCAGCTGGAGCCCCAGCGCCTACAGGTCCCAGAATGCAGCAGCAGGATTCTGGTAAGTATCGCACACGAAGTGGGGATGTCAATAAAGCTGCAATGTCAGTGAATAGCCCCCACACAGTTCAAAACACACCTGGGCAGCGGCGCTTCCTTGAGTCCCCAAACCGCTTCAACCACTTGTCATCGGAATCCTTTCTGGCGGGGACCCGGTGAATACCAAGCCCGACGTGCTGCACAGTGGCATCATCACCGTCGTACTTCTTCCAATGATTTGTGGTGAGCTCTGTAAATCCCTGTATCCCGGAGTAGAAACAACTGCAAGCAGTGTCCAGCAGAAACAGAGCCTCTTGAGGAAGCGGGAGCCTTTCATGCGCGTCGCAGGTGACCACGCGGAAATGTATCGAAAACAAACTCCTTCATGGAAAGAGGAAAGGCCACACTTGAGGAGGTTGGCGGAAGCGCTTTAATGTACTGCCCACACAGAGAAAATTCTGACACCCGTAGTGGCGGATGCATTTCGGCGATGTCTGCCTCTTCAGCGCCGGGTGGAAAAGTGTTCTGGGGGAGGGGATTGAGTGAAGGTTAAATGTCCAGCCTTCCCCTCATTCACGGACTGCAGCCACTCCCACCTCGATAATGTCACGTGCATATACTTCCTGTGGTCAGCTGGAGCCCCAGCGCCTACAGGTCCCAGAATGCAGCAGCAGGATTCTGGTAAGTATCGCACACGAAGTGGGGGTGTCAATAAAGCTGCAATGTCAGTGAATAGCCCCCACACAGTTCAAAATACACCTGGGCAGCGGCGCTTCCTTGAGTCCCCAAACCGCTTCAACCACTTGTCATCGGAATCCTTTCTGGCGGGGACCCGGTGAATACCAAGCCCGACGTGCTGCACAGTGGCATCATCACCGTCGTACTTCTTCCAATGATTTGTGGTGAGCTCTGTAAATCCCGGTATCCCGGAGTAGAAACAACTGCAAGCAGTGTCCAGCAGAAACAGAGCCTCTTGAGGAAGCGGGAGCCTTTCATGCGCGTCGCTGGTGACCACGCGGAAATGTATCGCAAACAAACTCCTTCATGGAAAGAGGAAAGGCCACACTTGAGGAGGTTGGCGGAAGCGCTTTAATGTACTGCCCACACAGAGAAAATTCTGACACCCGTAGTGGCGGATGCATTTCGGCGATGTCTGCCTCTTCAGCGCCGGGTGGAAAAGTGTTCTGAGGGAGGGGATTGAGTGAAGGTTAAATGTCCAGCCTTCCCCTCATTCACGGACTGCAGCCACTCCCACCTCGATATTGTCACGTGCATATACTTCCTGTGGTCAGCTGGAGCCCCAGCGCCTACAGGTCCCAGAATGCAGCAGCAGGATTCTGGTAAGTATCGCACACGAAGTGAGGATGTCAATAAAGCTGCAATGTCAGTGAATAGCCCCCACACAGTTCAAAACACACCTGGGCAGCGGCGCTTCCTTGAGTCCCCAAACCGCTTCAACCACTTGTCATCGGAATCCTTTCTGGCGGGGACCCGGTGAATACCAAGCCCGACGTGCTGCACAGTGGCATCATCACCGTCGTACTTCTTCCAATGATTTGTGGTGAGCTCTGTATATCCCGGTATCCCGGAGTAGAAACAACTGCAAGCAGTGTCCAGCAGAAACAGAGCCTCTTGAGGAAGCGGGAGCCTTTCATGCGCGTCGCAGGTGACCACGCGGAAATGTATCGCAAACAAACTCCTTCATGGAAAGAGGAAAGGCCACACTTGAGGAGGTTGGCGGAAGCGCTTTAATGTACTGTCCACACAGAGAAAATTCTGACACCCGTAGTGGCGGATGCATTTCGGCGATGTCTGCCTCTTCAGCGCCGAGTGGAAAAGTGTTCTGGGGGAGGGGATTGAGTGAAGGTTAAATGTCCAGCCTTCCCCTCATTCACGGACTGCAGCCACTCCCACCTCGATAATGTCACGTGCATATACTTCCTGTGGTCAGCTGGAGCCCCAGCGCCTACAGGTCCCAGAATGCAGCAGCAGGATTCTGGTAAGTATCGCACACGAAGTGGGGATGTCAATAAAGCTGCAATGTCAGTGAATAGCCCCCACACAGTTCAAAATACACCTGGGCAGCGGCGCTTCCTTGAGACCCCAAACCGCTTCAACCACTTGTCATCGGGATCCTTTCTGGCGGGGACCCGGTGAATACCAAGCCCGACGTGCTGCACAGTGGCATCATCACCGTCGTACTTCTTCCAATGATTTGTGGTGAGCTCTGTAAATCCCGGTATCCCGGAGTAGAAACAACTGCAAGCAGTGTCCAGCAGAAACAGAGCCTCTTGAGGAAGCGGGAGCCTTTCATGCGCGTCGCTGGTGACCACGCGGAAATGTATCGCAAACAAACTCCTTCATGGAAAGAGGAAAGGCCACACTTGAGGAGGTTGGCGGAAGCGCTTTAATGTACTGCCCACACAGAGAAAATTCTGACACCCGTAGTGGCGGATGCATTTCGGCGATGTCTGCCTCTTCAGCGCCGGGTGGAAAAGTGTTCTGAGGGAGGGGATTGAGTGAAGGTTAAATGTCCAGCCTTCCCCTCATTCACGGACTGCAGCCACTCCCACCTCGATAATGTCACGTGCATATACTTCCTGTGGTCAGCTGGAGCCCCAGCGCCTACAGGTCCCAGAATGCAGCAGCAGGATTCTGGTAAGTATCGCACACGAAGTGGGGATGTCAATATGTTATGTTATGTTATGTTATATTTATTTTTGTATAGCGCGCGGCTACTCAAAAAGAGTGTCCCGGCGCTTTGAGTAAGGAGGACTACCATACTATAACACAACACAGTTAAAAGAAAACAGAAAAAAAATAGAGCAGACAGAATTTATACAACCTACTGGCTAAACAACCAGGTTTTAATACCTTTTCTAAAAACAAGTAGGCTGGTGGCTCCCCGAAGTGTGAGAGGCAGAGAGTTCCACAACTGTGGTGCCAAAAGTGCAAAGGAACGACCTCCCAGTCGAGCTTTCTTCACTCGCGGGACCACCGCCAAGAACAGGGATTCCGACCTCAAAGAACGGACTGGGTGGTAGAATGCGAGTCTCTTTTGGAGGTACTTTGCACCGACCGCGTGGAGAGCCTTATAGGCCAAAGTCAAGGCCTTGAAGGCAATCCGTTTGCGGATTGGAAGCCAGTGCAGCGTCTGCAACAGACCTGCTGCACTGGCACGTCTGTTTAAGCCAAAAACAGCTCTAGCAGCCGCATTCTGCACCACTTGAAGCCGCTGTAGCAGATACTCTGGCAGGCCCAGGTAAAGAACGTTGGAGTAGTCTAGCCTAGAGCCGATCAGAGCCTGCACAGTCAGCTTCCTATGCTCCTCAGATAGAAGGGGAAGAAACCTCCGCAGCATCTTGAGGAGGCCAAAACACATACCCGAGACCCCAAGGATCTGGGACTTCAACGTTAGCCCCTTATCCATCTTGACCCCCAAGTTCTTCGCCATTTGGGATGAACAAGACGGAGGGAACATACTAATGGGCCACCAAGCCTGCGAATCTGGCTCCGTTGTACACCCAAAGAAGAGTACCTCAGACTTATCGGAATTGCACTTGAGGCTGTTTAGTTGGAACCATTGAAAAACAGCCCCAAGGCAATCCCGGATACTCTCCCCATCAAAGTCCCCTCCTCTCTTACACGAGAAGAGGAGCTGGGTGTCGTCCGCGTAGGAGATGATCTGGGCCCCAAACGACTCCACCAGCGCCGCCAAAGGGGCCATAAAGATGTTGAAAAGGGTCGGGCTCAAAATAGAGCCCTGAGGGACCCCGACTCCCAATGGCGGCATCACGGCGGAATCTGGCGAGGCCCAGACCGTTTGCCGGCGGCCCGCTAGAAAGGAAGAAAACCAGCCGAGCACCGTCCACCGCAGTCCTATCTCATAGAGTCTTGCGAGAAGGCCGTCATGGGGGACGGTGTCGAAAGCCGCCGACAAATCCAACAGCACCAGCATGGCTTTGCCTCCCGTGTCCAGAACCCCTTTAATGGTTTCTGAAACCTCGAGGAGCGCGGTCTCGGTGCTGAGATTTGGACGGAAACCAGACTGGGTGGCATGCAGAATCTCGTTTGTCTCTAGAAAATTGGAAAGCACCGATTGAACGTGCTTTTCCACAACTTTCGTGAGAGCCGGCAACAGAGAGATAGGCCTATAGTTGACTGGGGCCTTTGGGTCCAAACCAGGCTTCTTTAGCTGCAATGTCAGTGAATAGCCCCCACACAGTTCAAAACACACCTGGGCAGCGGCGCTTCCTTGAGTCCCCAAACCGCTTCAACCACTTGTCATCGGAATCCTTTCTGGCGGGGACCCGGTGAATACCAAGCCCGACGTGCTGCACAGTGGCATCATCACCGTCGTACTTCTTCCAATGATTTGTGGTGAGCTCTATATATATATCATCTCACACTGCATGAAAGCGGCCCTGTGGTGTTATTTACAGACTTTCACCGCGTTGGGAAAGGAGGTCGTTATGGAAGGTGTTTAAAAACAGTGCAGTGCGAGTGGGACACTCTGCATTCCCACTGGGGTTTTATCAGTTCACAATGGTGACAACGCAATTTGCAACTCACTAGAGGATGACTAATGTGCACTACTGATACCATGAGGCTCTGCGAGGAGGCGACGCCCACTGGGGCGGTAATCAGAACTTGAAATAAAAAGTGCACATCCTGCTTTGCGCTGTTTGAATAATGACTTGCCTATGAAAAAGTGCTGGGAAGCACGAAACGCGTCGGCAATTTGGAATACTTTTTATGCAGAATGTCATACCAGCTGTGCTGTTACTTCCGAAAATAAAACGAAAAGAATACCTACCTTTGTGTGGCTTCTCCGAGTGGGCAACTCTTTTGTGTGATAAAATTTTGACGGCTGGTCCGGTCGTGAAGAAGCTCTGCTGCATGAAAGCGGGCCTGTGGTGTTATTTACAGACTTTCACCGCGTTGGGAAAGGAGGTCGTTTTGGAAGGTGTTTAAAAACAGCGCAGTGCGAGTGGGACACTCTGCAAACCAACTGGGGTTTTATCAGTTCACAATGGTGACAACGCAATTTGCAACTCACTAGAGGATGACTAATGTGCACTACTGATACCATGAGGCTCTGCGAGGAGACGACGCCCACTGGGGCGGTAATCAGAACTTGAAATAAAAAGTGCACATCCTGCTTTGCGCTGTTTGAATAATGACTTGCCTATGAAAAAGTGCTGGGAAGCACGAAACGCTTCGGCGATTTGGAATACTTTTTATGCAGAATGTCATACCAGCTGTGCTGTTACTTCCGAAAATAAAACGAAAAGAATACCTACCTTTGTGTGGCTTCTCTGAGTGGGCAACTCTTTTGTGTGATGAAATTTTGACGGCTGGTCCGGTCGTGGAGAAGCTCTGCTGCATGAAAGCGGCCCTGTGGTGTTATTTACAGACTTTCACGGCGTTGGGAAAGGAGGTCGTTTTGGAAGGTGTTTAAAAACAGCGCAGTGCGAGTGGGACACTCTGCATACCCACTGGGGTTTTATCAGTTCACAATGGTGACAACGCAATTTGCAACTCACTAGAGGATGACTAATGTGCACTACTGATACCATGAGGCTCTGCGAGGAGGCGACGCCCACTGGGGCGGTCATCAGAACTTGAAATAAAAAGTGCACATCCTGCTTTGCGCTGTTTGAATAATGACTTGCCTATGAAAAAGTGCTGGGAAGCACGAAACGCGTCGGCGATTTGGAATACTTTTTATGGAGAATGTCATACCAGCTGTGCTGTTACTTCCGAAAATAAAACGAAAAGAATACCTACCTTTGTGTGGCTTCTCCGAGTAGGCAACTCTTTTGTGTGATGAAATTTTGACGGCTGGTCCGGTCGTGGAGAAGCTCTGCTGCATGAAAGCGGCCCTGTGGTGTTATTTACAGACTTTCACCGCGTTGGGAAAGGTGGTCGTTTTGGAAGGTGTTTAAAAACAGCGCAGTGCGAGTGGGACACTCTGCATACCCACTGGGGTTTTATCAGTTCACAATGGTGACAACGCAATTTGCAACTCACTAGAGGATGACTAATGTGCACTACTGATACCATGAGGCTCTGCGAGGAGGCGACGCCCACTGGGGCGGTAATCAGAACTTGAAATAAAAAATGCACATCCTGCTTTGCGCTGTTTGAATAATGACTTGCCTATGAAAAAGTGCTGGGAAGCACGAAACGCGTCGGCAATTTGGAATACTTTTTATGCAGAATGTCATACCAGCTGTGCTGTTACTTCCGAAAATAAAACGAAAAGAATACCTACCTTTGTGTGGCTTCTCCGAGTGGGCAACTCTTTTGTGTGATGAGATATATATATATATATATATATATATATATATATATATATATATATATATATATATATATATATATATATATATATATATATCCACACGCTGGTTCACAGGCTCCCGACCCTTAAGCGCTCATCACGGGTGCTGGCACCTACGGCGGAACCATGCCGTTTTATAACATCACACTCTCCCTCCAGCAAGAGGGATAAATGGGCGCACTCCCTTAGATTTGCCACAATTTTCGTTTATTTAAGATTTAGGCACTGGAAAGCATTAGATCAACGCGTTTCGATGCCGCAGGCATCTTGGTCACGATCAACTTCCTACAGTTTTCCCAACCTATTTAAGGCAGTCACATGATTGTTACATCATTTCCTCATTATAATCGCTCGGCATTGTGGTTATGGTAGTTTTTCAATTTTTATGTTTTTTTCTTTTTTATATAAAATTAAAGTCTCTTTGACAGTTTTGATCATAAGGAGAATAATGACGTCTTATTTTCCAAGAAAGTTCCTACCACAGGAGGCTTTTTTATATATATTGTCATCCCTCCAGTGGGATTCGAAGTCTTTTTATTTTTATTTTTTGACAGTTTTGTTCATGTTTTCAGTTCAATCCCTCAGGTGGGGGTCGTTTCTTTTTTGTATTTTTTAATGCTTTGTTTTCTATTGGTATTCTCCCCTCTAGTGGGGTGTTGTTTTATCTCCATATTCATTTTCTCCAAATTCCAGATCTTACTCATCTTGTCCTTTGTCAGTTGACTTTACTGCTTCTGTTTAGCCGAGATGAATGTACAACTCCTCCGATTGGTTAAGGCCCCACGGGTTTAGGGTTCTGAAATTTATTATGTGGCGTGATTCCTTTTGTCGTAAAGTTTTCTCTCTGTCACCGCCACGGATGTGTTTTGGTATTGTTTCTATACCAAAGAATTTGAGTTTTAGCCAGTCTCCATTGTGCGCCTGTTCCATATGTTTGGCCACTGCGTTTGTTCGATCTTTATGCGTGGTTGCTCTTGCATGTTCCATGATGCGTTTTTTCAGCTCACCCTTCGTGCTTCCCACATATAGTAAGGGGCATGGGCACTCAATTCCATAGATTGTGAATTCAGTCTTGCACGTGATCAGTTGACGTATTTGCCACGTCTTGTTATTTGGCATCCTCACCTCTTTGGTTTGTTTGGCGATTTGGCACATTTTGCATCCGTAACATTTGATAAAGCCAGTTGTTTTTAACCAGTCTTTTTTCTTGTCCTTTTGTGTTTTGCAATGGCTATGGATCAATTGATCTTTCAAATTGGGGGCTCTCCGGAATGTTACCGTTGGATGACTTCCAACTATTTTGCCCACCGTTTCATCCAAATGCAATATTTTCCAGTTTTTTCTTAGAATGTCTATGAACAATTTGCTTCCTTCTGCGAAATCCGTAATCAATCTGATTGATTCTTTTTCATCTTTCTTCATGGTATGTTTTTTCAGGCAATCTTCTCTTGTTTTTGCATTTGCTCTCTGCCAGCATTTTTCTACATTCCCTTGATTGTATTTCCGATTTTTAAATCTCTTTTTGGTTTCCCCACTATGTTTTTGCCATTCCGATTCCTCGCTACATATGCGTCTTATTCGGAGGAACTCTCCATAGGGAATACTAGAGATTAACGAATTTTGATGGAAACTCGTTGCTTCTAATGTAGCATTAGTTGCAGTAGATTTTCTGTGCAGAGTTGATTGTATCTCATTGTTCTTGATGTAAATATGCGTGTCTAGGAAGGTTATCTCCTGGTTGCTGATTTCATATGTCAGGTTTATCCCTGCCATGCTTCCATTAATGGCTGTGTGATATTCTTTGAATTCATCTTGGGATCCATCCCAAATAATCAGGAGATCATCGATAAATCTGATCCAGCACATGATTTTGCTGGTCATGTTATCATATTCTGGTGCCCATGCAATTTCTTTCTCCCAATAGCCCATGGCTAAACAAGCGTAATTTGGACTAAAAGAAAAGCCCATAGCAGTCCCGTTGTTTTGTCGGTAGAGTTCTTCACCGAATAGAAAAATGTTTTGGGATAAGCATAATAAGATCATTTCATGGAGCATTTGATTATGATTCCGATATTTGATGTTTCTCTCCTGTAGAAAGTAATCACACGCCTTTATCCCCATATCGTTCTCAATATTTGTATATAGGGATATGACATCCATAGTTATGAGTTGGTAGGAGTCTTGCCACGGGATATTTTGTAGTTTCCTTAACATATCATTAGTGTCCTGAATATAGGAACTTAGTTGTAACACATACGGCTTCAGAAAAAAGTCAATATAATTTGAGACTGGTTCAAGTAGGGAGCCCTTCGCTGATAGTATGGGTCTCCCGGGAGGGTTCTTTTTGTCCTTATGCACTTTTGGCAAAAAGTAAATGGTGGCTGTAATGGGGTGTTTCACTGTCAGGTATTTCAATTCATCATCATCTATCAAGTTTTTCTCTTTCCATTGTTGTAAGTTATAATCCAACTTTTCTTTTACTTCCTTTGTTGGATTACTTTTAAGTTTCTCGTAGTATTTTGTGTCTCTTAATTGGCGATGTGCTTCAGTGATGTAGGCACTCTTCTCCCACACCACTATGTTTCCCCCTTTATCAGCCATTTTGATTTCAATTTGATCATCCATGGTTAAGTTTTTCAGTGCTTGACGTTCTTCTAATGTCAAATTGTCCTTGTAGTTAATTCCTTTGATTTTTTGCAGATCTTGTATCACAGCTTCCTGGAACATGTCCACTTTGTTGCCAGGGGTTAATTGTGGATAAAATTTTGAATTTGTTTTTTTTTGGCTTAGACCTGCTCCTGCCTGAGCAATGGCTTGACTTAGTGTTGATTCTTCCTCATTCATTACATCTAAGTTGATTAGTGTAGTATATGCAGGGGCATCCCTTGTTCTTAAGCCCTCAGGGAGTTCTTCACTCATCTGAGTTTTTTTGGGCTTCATCTTGTTCTCTTCAAAGAATTTGGCAAGTTTGATTTTTCGTATGTATAGATAGAAGTCAATTCGCACCTGAGCCATATTCATTTTCTTTTTAGGGCAGAAATTTATGCCCCTTTTGAGTAGAGAGGTTTCCGTTTCTGTTATAATTCTCTTTGACAGATTTATGATTTGTAATTCGTTCTTTAGGTCCCCTTCTTCTGGCGCATACTCCGTGTTTCTGCTCCCACTTTTGGGGCTGCTTCGTTTGTTCCTTTTCCCCCTTCTTGTCTTTTTTTGGGGAATGTCCATTGTCGTCCCCGTCCTCTTCCTCTTTGTTGATTTTGAGCGCCTCGCTGCTGTTCCCACTGTCGCTGTTGCAACACGAGGCGCATATCCTCTAAAAAAGGCTTGTTTTCGTTATTAGTTGATGTTCCTGGTTCTTCACCACCTAGTTCCACTGATGCTACCGATGACGATAGAGAAGAGGCACTTGCGGACATATAACCTGTTTGGTTTTTGGAGGATAGTTGTTTATAATAATCATATTTCCTAGAGAAGGTAAATATTCGACCTTCCTCATAATCCACCGTATCACGGATAAATTTGTTGTGCTTCCTTTCTCTCACTGTATCCTCATGCTTTTCAATTTGGCTTTCTAGATCCTCCTTAAATTTGACCATGTCATTATTTAATTTCAATTGCGCGACTTCTTTTTCTATTTCATTTAATTCAGTTAACCACATAACCACAATGCCGAGCGATTATAATGAGGAAATGATGTAACAATCATGTGACTGCCTTAAATAGGTTGGGAAAACTGTAGGAAGTTGATCGTGACCAAGATGCCTGCGGCATCGAAACGCGTTGATCTAATGCTTTCCAGTGCCTAAATCTTAAATAAACGAAAATTGTGGCAAATCTAAGGGAGTGCGCCCATTTATCCCTCTTGCTGGAGGGAGAGTGTGATGATATATATATATATATATATATATATATATATATATATATATATATATATATATATATATACTTGGGGGCTTAATACGATTCACAAGGATATACATACGTATACACACACACATATATATATGTGTGTGTGTGTGTACATATGTATATCCTTGTGAATCGTATTATCAGAAGGGTAGGTGCTTCTCTATTGTCTCATATGACATCCTGGTGATGACGTTAAAGCTTCCACGGAGTGCGTTTTTCTTTTATTTTACATTTTTTTGCACAATTGTTTGCACTTGATCACTGTCCCATACTACTTTGCACCTTATGTAATGTAATGTAATGTAATGTAATTGTCTTGTAAAGCGCACTGCTGCCCTGAGGCGTCCTGGCGCTGTAGACCGCTGGGGAACCCGTCCTGGCTATCCCTGTGAGATGGTCCCTACTGGGTATCTCCAAGGTGAAACCAGGCATCCCCAGCGAATGTGGGGGGCTGTTGTAGAGATGAGGCAAGCTAATGCCCAGAGTTGCCGAGTGTGATCCCTGGTTAGAGTAGGCACCGAGGCAAGAATTATCGAGTCCGATGACCCTGGTCCACGACCCTGCCGCGTCGGGAATTGAACCCTGGTCCCGGGCCGTTCTCTGCTTCCGGGCCTGCTGCCTCTAACCAGTGAGCCACACCACTCCACTGTAGCAGCAATGTTCTATAAGAAATTTGCAAGCATTGAGCTATTGACTATCTAAATAATCTGTTTCAATTCTTTAAATATGTCCTGGATATTGTACTCTAGATTACGCATTAGAATATGATGTGAATCATCACATCCATTGTTGGTATTAGCACAGTTAAAATTTCTATAGGTCTACTGTGAATAATTGATGTTGCTCCAAAATTTAAATTAGCCTCTTTGTACTTACTCTGCCTTTTGTAGAGGCAAATGATCCTATTCCAAGGGAGACTAACACTTAGGTCCTTTAACATGGCTGGGCAGACATGGCCCACATTAGTCACATACACACCGTATCCAGATCCTGTTCCAAAAGCGCTGCTGCAAAAGCCATGGTACGCAGGCTGCACCTCCTACACCACTCACACTGCAAAATAAAATCAAGCAGTAACCGAGGAGCTTAGGTTGCAACACAAACAAGGTATCAAGACACAAGCTGAGTAAACAAGCATGAGAACTAAAGGCTTTTTGCCCATTTAAATATGGTCTCTTATGCTGATGACAGATGAAGTACTAGACAAATACCTTCAACTTATAGACAGGATATTCAGATTCCTTGCTGAGGCAGAAGCTGCATTTCAGAAAAACCAAAATATACTTTTTGAATCTAATCTTTCTGGGATATGAATTATCCAGTGAAGGAAAGGGACTTGCACCAGAGGTCCTTGGTAAATGTGGGATGTTAGAGCCCCCAAACACTCTTAAGAAGGTGCAAGTATTTATGTGATTTCAGAATTGGGTGAACATATCTGCTGCTGTATGTGGAGATGGTAAAATGACTACACTAGTTGATTGCCCCATTTATAAGGAAAGATGTGAAAGGCAAACACACTCAAATCCTTAAAGACTTGCAACTGCACAAATACAAACATGCAACAACAAGCATAATATAGTGATATGAATAGTCCCAAGTCAGTCAATCAGGATATATATGTATACATAATACACAAAGAAAGACAGACTACAGTTACTGCACACAAATAACATTTAAATTCTGTAGCAGAAGAGTGTTAAATGTACAGGTAAGAAGATCATGGTGGTTACACCTATACAGTCATTGGAGGTTACCACTAAAGTGAGTATACCAAATGTTTATGCTTTACATTTGCCCAGGGTGTAATGGGCTGTGATGTTCAATTTGAATCCAACATTGGAAATGCAGAAATTCCTTCAAAATTAGCAACCAATTCCCAAGGAATTGTTGGTAAAATCATTGCATGTATATTGTGATGGTTTATAGATGGAGGGATCAGCAGAGTCTGCAGTATACACTAAACAGCGGAACTCCGTAGCGTGTGCAGAAATGCAATGAGTTTTTGAGGCTTCAGAATTTAAAACAAAAAATATATATGTGAAGCCCTTAGGTGGTTCAACAGTTTCAGCTACACTTTGAAGTTTGTAGGAGCACTAATGGTGGCTGCTTATGTCTACATAAACTATGCAATATATTTTACAGTATGTAAATTTGGCAACAAATACAGTATACCACCATAGTAGCATGGAACCACAAACTTCTGAGAAAGCAGCAAAATATTTCCAAGTCGTTCACCTGAATCATGTTAGCCAGTTCAAACTAATAAATACAAATATATATACATACTGGGAGTGGTAGATTCGTGTATGGAATTTATGTAGGTTTGGCAGCAGAGCCAGATCCCAGCTTACACAGTTGCAAAAGGCTTTTTGACCATAGTTTATTAGCGGAGATGGAAAAAGTCTCCAATTCTCACACTCCAGCCAAATTGTATCCTTAAGAAAGTCTCGACATCAGGTGCCTTAATACGCTATATGGCTCACTGAGACTTTTCCATAATATGCATGTCTTGTTAAACCGCACAACTTATGAAATGTAGTTCAGTGTCAGAATGTATATACCAGATCTTCCAGGAGTAGAGAATCTAGATGATCAGTCACATCTTGGACTATTGCAGGATTTATATCATACTCTACAAAACCTGAGTGAGCCGTTTGCCTTTCAGCTTCTGGGGTGATTGCCTGGTTACCAATGTTCACAGAATTGAGGGCACAGAATTGGAAACAAAGGAAGAATTCAGCTCCACCTAGTGGGAGCATTTGCCAATGCTAGAGACAAAAGAAACATGCATGGTAATCTTACCACCATTACTGGGAAAATATTGACCACTGATTCAGTGAAACCATATCATGTGGCCCCTTCTTGGCTACAAGCAGTGTGGTATCCAAAGCAAACTGTGCTTTCGATGACGCAGAATACATCTAAGTTGAAACCCCCTCTGAATGATGAGTAGTCAGGTACAAGCACAGAACATGGAGCGGTAAACATTGAACTGACTGAAAATTCTATAACAACACCATCAGCACCACCACATGACTACTTACAGAAAATCTGCTAATGCCAAGCAGCAGGGAATCAATAAGATTCAGAATTATGAGAGTGCAAGACTTTAGACAGGCTATCAACATTTCTGGAAAGCCCCATTGGATGAACATCTGGATAGTATTGATGTATTGATGCTGATCTAATTTCTGTTTGGGCAGGCCAAAGATGATGGTGTTAATAATAATGATGGTGCATGGTGAGTTTGTTGCAGACACTGTGGATCCTAATCTAGCAGGAACAATTTGAACAACTATGAACGATTGCACAAAGTCAATGGGAGTGTGTTGAATGAGCCTCAAGGGAGGCTTCCCACTGCAAGATGGTGTCTACTGATCAAATCCTGGATTGAACAGAGTCTATTAAGGGCCATAGAGCTTCTGTTAGAACCCTCTGCTTAAACCCTGACGGCATCTAATATCCATGGCCATTCACACGTGACTGTGAGAGGAACACTATAAAGGGCTCGTTTGTAGAGCTACAGTCCCACACTTCTATGTACGATGCAGATCCTCATCTTATGATGAACAATTACAAACATCTGCATTGCTACATTCTATATGGTGGCTGGTTTTTACATATATCTAATGCCACTAGATGGTGTTCCTACATTAACAATGGTAGTATCGTGCAGTGCCAATGTGGGAAAGTACACACGAATTTTGGTGCAAAATTCCCATATTTCAGGCATCCATCAAAGAAGAAATTTGACCGTGAGACTTATTTTTAAAACTTAAAGTACAGAAAGGTGACTTGTGGGTTACTTTCCACATATAGCATGGCATATTCACTTCCTTTTCAACTAAATATACTGAACAGGGTTTTTGTTTGCAATATAACAACACCATTGCAATAAGTGTGGGTACTTGGCGGTTGGAAAATTGATCTTTCTGAATGAGACAAATTTATTTCTTTGCTAGTTTTTGAGAATTATTGATTCCATTAGTGCCTAGACAAATGTATTCACGCTTTCCAAATTGAAGGTGGAAAAGTGAATTTGCCTTTGAGGAAATGCAGGCATTAATTGCTCATGGCACATTTAGGAAAGTAATATCTGAATCCAAGAGAAAATTTGTTTGAAGTTTACATAGAAGAAAAAGTTACTTACATTCAGTAACAATCTTTCTGGTGGATACTCTATCTACCTGCAGATTCCTCACCTTCTGAATATCCCAGGCATCAGACTGAATCTGGAAACCTTTTGATAGCTCTCGAGGCAAGTAGGGGCGCTGGCTTCACTTCAGCACTGGGAACAGTGCCCTCAAGACAGTGAAATTTAATTGAAATTTGAAATTGAAAATTGAAATTTAAACTTTATTGTTTAGTTAATTAAAACCATAACAATTTGATGTATTTCACACAACCATTATAAAAAATTATAAAATTATCATTAAAAATGAGTAAAAAAAAAAACATTTTATAAGAACAGGAAGTAAGAATCAATGATTTTCCAAAGTCAAATTATTAACAATTAAGAACTTCATGTTGTTTAAGGTGTTTCTCAAATGCCTGCAAGAACTTCACCAACTTGCAATGTATTCGAGGGGCAGTTATGTCCAGGCTTCCAATAATGGCAGATCTACATGTTCGCAGCCTTTTGATCCGAAAACTATGCTTTAAAAAGTATGTCCGTTCCTTAGACAACATCTTACAATGACAAATTATATGTATTAGATCTTCTTTGGGGCTACCGCACAGTCTACATGTAACAGCTGCATGCCGTTTCCAAGCAGGTTCCTCGGCTAGTGTTGGAAATTTGCCAAATCTCAATGACATCAGCTTTCTCTTAATAAAAATGGAATAAGTTGTTTCCAGGTACAGTGCTGCGGTTAATGCCTTATACCCATTTATCACAGCCCAAGAGTGCGAGCGATGGGAAAAAATGTCTTTGTCCAATACCAATGAATGGAGTTTGGCCACTTTATTTAATGCCTGTTTGAATACTGCAAATGACAGATTTTTATCCCATAGGGTTTTTGAGCAAGTCACCTCCGAAGCGTGCGTGAGAAATTGATTTGCTTTGGATTTTTTTGGGGTTTGAGCTCTTGCCATAGGTAGGTATTACGATTATTATTGATTGCTTTTTGCTTGATCTGGTACCATACTTTGATGTATGAGTATAATCTGCCCGGTGTTTCGTTTTTTAAGCCAAATTCTAGTCGCATTTGCGCTGGTGACGCCATTCTGGGTAATCATAGAACCTTTTTGTAAATTTTAGTTGTTAAACTGTTAAGTAGGTCCGCATCCTTTCCATGCATTGCCTCACTTGCATAGGCCAGAGTTGGGAGAACTTTGTTGGCCATCACGATTAATAAAGGTTTAAGTGATGGACCTTCCAGTTTTTTTGTCAAAGTACTTAGGGGCAGATTTATGAAGGCCTTGCGCCGCCGGTGCGTCACTTTTTCCCATGTTAAAAATGACGCACCGGCGGCGCAAGGCCTTCATAAATCTGCCCCTTAGTCTGAATATCAGGGCACCCGCTCTTTGCGTCAGATATTTCTTCTGTTCTTTTAAATCAAGCTTATCGTCTAGATAAAAACCCAAATACTTTTATGCTGAGACTCTCTCTAGTGGTTTTCCTTTTAGCCAAATATCGCAATGAGATCCACGGCGGTTGGTTATCAACATGGTTTTGGTTTTTGAAACGTTTAAAGCCAACTTGTTTGCCGACAGGAAAGCTGAGAGTTCAGTTACTAATCTGGTTAGACCCACTTTCGTTAGGCTCATGAGTACTATATCATCGGCATAGGCCAAATGGGTGAGCTGTAGGTCGCCTAGTTTGGGTGGGTGAGCATTACAATTGTTCAGTTTCCCGGAAAGATCTGAGATGAAGAGATTAAATAAGTAAGGGGCAAGGACACACCCCTGTTTCAGTCCAACTGATGTAAAAACTTTTCTAGACAACCGTGTGCCATCCCCTATTTTTACTTGCGACCAGGTATCAGAGTAAAATAGCAGGAGACCCCTTAGAATACTCTCCGGTATAGCCCATGCTCTCAATTTTGACCACAATAAATTGCGATCAACACTGTCAAAGGCAGCCTGAAGATCAATAAAACACAGGTTCAGGTCCTGTTTGCTAGTCATGCACTTCTCCGCAATCATAGTGATGGATAGGACCTCAAGACAGTGGTAGAAGTGGGCGGGGATGGAAGGGCACGGCATGCCCCTACTTCTAAAAATTATTCCAGTCCGTTCCCCTACTTCTTACTCTCAAAAAAGCACCCCGGGATGGCAAGAATAGTCCTCCTTAAAAATGATCACTTTTTTTCCATTAGATTCCAGGGGCTGCTCGCACTTCTCTGTGAACTTCAGAGGCTGCAGCAGCCCCTACTGAGCTCTCGCAGACTTCGGGCAGGCCCATTGTCATTCCGATTGAGGCCGATTAGCCCCTTTCGAATGACAATGCGCCAATGCTCACTTAAAACTTGGCTATTCAGTAAAGTGTTTGGCTCTGACACATGATGTCTGCCTCCCTGGAGTATTAGCGCCATGATACCTTCGGGTGAAAGTGCACTCTATAAATTTCATGACTGTAACCATATTTAATGAGTACCAATGGGAGAATACGTGACTACTTCCACTCTTGTGTATTTTTTCCCCACAATTACTTGGCACCTTTGTGAGTTTAAAGTCCCCTTTCAAACTCCCCCAAGAAGATCCAGTAGCGAAGCGAGTATTTGCTTCTGTTAGTCACTGCAAGACTTGTGAACCTGAAAATTGTGGTGGTAGAGCTACAGGACCCCCTTTTGTCCTCCGTGGCTGTCCAGGAAAGCATAATTTCTGCAACAGCAGGAATGAGTGGCAGGAGGTTGTAATTCCTGTTCACTCTTTGACTCCGGGCAGAGACCTCTTGCCAATGGTTGGCATCTTCTGGCACCTGTTACACAATCACAAAAGCGTGAGGTACTGGGGCACTTTGATAAGAAGAAAGCCTACTTGTACTACACAAAAACATAGAACTATTGCAGAAACAGCCTGGAGTGGCGGGATGATAGAAAAGCAAAGGGGAAGCATCCCTGATATACCTTTCAGTAGATACTGTGCAGAGCAGTGACGGGACAGAAGAGGCAACAGGAAAGGAGAAGTAATAGGGCAGGAGAGGTGACCGGAGCAGGAGAAGTGACGGGCAGGAGAAGTGACGGAGCAGGAGAAGCGACGGGACAGGAGAGGTGATGGGGCAGGAGAGGTGACGGGGCAGGAGAGGTGATGGGGCAGGAGAGGTGACGGCGCATGAGCAGGAGCGGTAACCGGGCGGGAGCGGTGAAAGGACAGGAACGGTGAAAGGACAGGAGCGGTGAACAGGGCAGGAGCAGTGATGGGGAAGGAGAGGCAACAGGGCAGGAGAGGTGACCGGGCACAAGAAGTGATGGGCAGGTGACATGACAGGCAGGTGATGTGATGGGCAAGAGAGGTTATGGGCAGGAGAGGTGACAGGGCAGGAGAAGTAATGGGGCAGGAGCGGTCATTAGGCATGAGCAGGAGTGGTAACCGGGCAGGAGCAGTGAATGGGGCAGGAGCAGTGAATGGGGCAGGAGCAGTGAACGTGGCAGGAACAGTGAACGGGGCAGGAACAGTGAACGGGGCAGGAGCAGTGAACGGGGCAGGAGCAGTGAACGGGGCAGGAGCAGTGAACGGGGCAGGAGCAGTGAATGGGGCTGGAGCAGTGAACGGGGCAGAAGTGACGGTGCAGGAAAAGTGACAGGACAGGAGAAGTGACTGGGCAGGAGAAGTGACGGGCAGGAGAAGTGACCGGGCAGGAGAAGTGACCAGCAGGTGACGTGATGGACACGTGACATCATGACGGGCAGGTGAAATGACAGGGCAGGAGAGGTGACCAGGCAGGAGAGGTGACCAGGCAGGAGAAGTGACTGGGCAGGAGAAGTGACCGGGCAGGAGAAATGACGGGCAGGTGACGTGACAGGGCAGGAGAGGTGATGGGACAGGAGAGGTGATGTGGCAGGAGACGTGATGGGGCAGGAGAAGTGATGAAGCAGATAAGTGATGGGGCAGGGGCAGTCATTAGGCATGAGCAAGAGCGGTAACCGAGCAGGAGCGGTGAACGGACAGGAGCAGTGAACGGGGCAGGAGCAGTGAACAGGGCAGGAGAAGTGACGGGCAGGAGAAGTGAAGCGCCAGGAGAAGTGACGGGGCAGGAGAAGGGAGGGGGCCGGGGAATTGACGAAGCAGGAGTGCTGATCGAGCATGAGCAGGAGTACTGACTGGACAGGAGCAGTGAAAGGGCAGGAGCAGGCATTTTCCAGGGCGACTGGAAGGGTAGGGGGCTAGTTTAGTTTGAAGGGACCGGTTTTGTACAAGTGCAGGAGTTTTAAAAACACTGCAAAGTTCTTCATATATTCAGCAGGTTTCGGTCAACAATACAAGTGCCAAGATAACTTTGGTGATCAATGTACCTGCTGGAGAAAGATGGGAGCATGTTTTGTCTAGTGCCTGTTTTACTCATCTAAGGTAGCGCAGAGGGGTAATATGCCTGCTGCAAAGAAAATGTACCATGCATATCAAAGAGCAATATTTTATGTGCATAGTTCAGTGGGTACTGCTTTGTGTTCACTTCCGGAATGAAAGGACACTTGAATACATATGGCCTGGCAGTTCGGGCTGGACTGTTCACATTGGGTGCAGGATCAAGACTGATTTGCATATGGCTGGGTCCAAACTGGAATGGCATGGTGTGCAAAAAACAATGGATTTAGGCCCAGATCTTTGTACTGGGGTGAATGTATGACATTGTTCTAAATTCTGTCCATCAGTTGTTCTATTTGCTTTTGTCACCTAGAGTGGGACGGGTATTCCCAGACGTGGGACCCGTGCTCTCCATGTCACTGGAATCAAGCTATCCTGGCTGGTGAGGGCTGAAAGCCCGAAACCGATCCCAGGATGCTTGTTTCCATTCCAGGGAGGACCTGGCCTGGCAGTTTGGGCTGGACTGTTTCCATTGGGCGTAGGATCAAGACTGATTTCCATATGGCTAGGGCCAGACTGGAATGGCGAGCAAAGAAACGATGGATTTAGCCCCAGATCTCTGTACTGGGGTGAATGTATGACATTGTTCTGCATTCTGTCCACTAGTTATTCTTTTTGCTATATTATGATTGAGCTGCTACTTGGCTGACATGAATGTGAAGGAGCCTTTGTGGGTTTCCGTGAGTCTAGATTCTCCTGAAGAGTCCCTTTCTCTTCTGAGCCCTGCTTAACACATGTGTACAGGAGGAGCCCTGTAATCACGACCTCAATGTTTGAGAAAAAAAATAATCATGGATTTCTGAACAATGAGAGTAAAAGCATTAAGGTAACATGTTGTTCCTGCTTATATTTCGCACGCTTTACATAAACCTGTATTCCCAAAGAGTGTTTGCTTTTTCCTGAATTAAACCTCAAATAAACATGTTTATCCATTGTTTGAATTAAATAACGTGATAAGCTGTAACTAGTCAGTGAAATGCTAAACGTACTAAAAATTGTCATGTTTTGCTATTTCTAGCCACACGCCTGACTCTGCCCACTGATTCAATCTTCCGTTATTCCCGCCCCCCTAATTCTCCACTCACAGTTCCCCTAATTTTTTTCCCCCACTTCGACCACTGCCTCAAGATGTATCCTGAGCCATAAAGTGCCCCTGGCGGCGCACTGACATCAGTTTGCCATCCATTTTTAAAGGTGCCTTCAAGGTGGACGGATGAGAATGATGTAGGATGAATCAGGTACTGTACAATTTACAGATTTTACAAACTTTGGACCGTATTAAAAAGTTTATTTAATAATCAGCCATGAATGGGAATGAGGTCAGGTTGATGAGGAGTCTGCAGGTAGACAGAGTATTTGCCAGACAGACAGCCTAATGTTACCCCTTTGTTAGCATCACAAACATTCGAAATGCGGGTGGGAGAGGAATAGAAGTGTTCACTAAAAACGCCGTGAGTCACACATGAAACAGACGTTATGAGAGATACATAAACGTGTGACTCACTGCATTTTTGGTGAACACTTCTATTCCTCTCCCACCCGCATTTCGAATATTTGTGATGCTAACAAAGAGGTAACATTAGGCTAATCTTTCTCTATATATAAGCAGCCCTAGTGTTAAGAGTGATTAAGAGGGACATTTTGTTACCACTTGATAAAAGCTTGCCATGTAATATAAACAATGACACTAGAATAGCCCAGTACATGAGAGATGTTGAGGATCAAGTACATATGCATTATACCAGGAATGAGTTTTCTGTCAATAGGTGTTTTTAATGAACTTAGATTTTTTGATGTAAATAGTGGTTATCTTTATGACCTTGATTTTGCCTTTAGGTTCCCACATATATATATATATAGAGGACCGGGTAAAGGTAGAGGCAGACAATTAGTCTGATACTGGTGAGAGCATCAATTCATCTGTGTGTGTCCTTTCACGTGTGTGGTGGTTTGGCACTACTTCTCACTTACACTTGGTTACTAGCCAATGGGCATGAACTGTGAATATATTTATAACACAGGAATTTTTTTTGTGTTACAGCAAACAGACTAGACTGAAGTTGGTCCTCAGAACACCCATATAAATAAACATGTTTTTTTTTTATCACAATGTTAGCAGAGTGACAAGTCATTGGTCCTGAAGAGTGCCACAAACCTCTGGTCATTTGGCAGAAACATGTAGACCTAGTCAGATAGGGAACATCCTTACCCCTATCGTTACACTGTTTTTAACTCCATCCATTGGGGATACTGATTAAACTAATTTTCCCCATATGAGATAGTTTAATGCAATTTTGATATTATTTTTTGCACTCTGACCCGCACTCACATAAAACATTGGAGTGAAAAACACCTCACGCTCCTCTCCTGAGGGAGAGTTGTACACCACACAGTGCACCTTGCGGGCACTGTGTGCAAGAGGGAAGCAACCCTGGTGAGTGAGGGTTCTCTTCTTTAAAAAGCAAATGCCCTTCTTTCTTAGTTCTGTTTGTGCACATCTATATTCACATTCTAGTTAGGAAACCATCCGGTTACCTTTTGTCTGCATCGTTTTAAAATTCAAACATAGAACACTGATATAGAACCAGACATCGGTAATCAATTAATCCTCCGTGGATTCACTTCTCAAGTTATAGTAAAACCAAGATCCAGGTAAACAGACAAGTTCTAATTTGAGCGCACACGCATTTACTGGCACCTTAGAAACAATTTTTCATGCTTCAAACAAAACAGGATTAATTCCCACACAAAAGCACCTAGAAAGGGAACATTAGATGCATTCAAATATAAATTGGGATAAACTTCACAAACAAAAGCATATTTAACGTCTAGATTTATCACTGGATTGGTTCCAATTCTAACAGTGTGAGGTTTATGCATCTATTGTGGCTCCCCATTCAAAAACGGGCAGTCTTCAAAACTCCACTTGCACACATGCGAAGCCTTGCACAACATCAGTTTCACTTAACTCCACAGTCACATTCACTTCCACAAACCTCACAAGCCCCTCCACTCAGCTGGACTCCTACTCGCAGACATCCTCCACATACGCAGAACCAGAACCAGCGACCGGGCCTTTTCCTACCTTGCTCCCAAAGCCTTGTACGACCTACCTGTACACAGCAGTGCCACCTCCCTAGTCTTTATTTTTGCAAGAAACTATAGACATGGCTCTTACCTAGTTTTGGCCCTGGCTGCAGCCCACACCGCTTCCGCTTTTCAGCACCGGGATACCCTCAAAGGTGAGCTGTGCACTTCATAAATAGACATAACATAACATAAACATACTGCTGAAGAAAAAAATAGGCCCAGAATACTGAAGAAGGTGTGTAAAGTGTGAATCAAGAAACTAATGAAGATGGGTTGAAGGAAGTATGCAAGCCCAAAAGTATTGTATCGTAGAAGACTGTTGGCCTTTCAGGGGCAGATTTATGATGACTGGCGCATCTCCAGGGATGCGCCAGTCATCCTGCGCCGCTGCTCCGCCACCCATGGGGCAAAAACGGCACAGATGCATGACGCATCTGTGCCGTAAAGGTGGCGCATTGCTGGAGCTGCGTCGCAAGCGCGACGCAGCTCCAGCAAGGCTCGGGGGTGCCCCATCTCCACAATGCTGCGTCAAGACCTACGCCTGCTTCAAGCAGGCGCAGGGTTTTGGCGCAGCATTGTCCTGAAAGTGACTGAGTGAAATCTTATAGATTTCACTCAGCTACATTTAGGAGGCGTTCCTGCGCAGGAACGCCCCCCCCCCCTGCGCAGGAACGCCTTCTATGGCGCAGGGCTTTACAACGTGACGCATCTCCTAGATCCGTCACGTTGTAAATAGGGTGCATTGTTTGCGCCGCCGTTGCGTCAAATAAAGTGACGCACCGGCGGCGCAAGGCCTTCATAAATCTGCCCCTCAGTGTTTTGGACCCGAAAGTTGTCTGTCCATGAAAGCACACCAGGGGCTGTGTTACTCAAAGTGCCCTGGGGCGGAAGGTTTGTTTGCACCCACCCCGTGGGCACTTTGGTATTTCAGAAGGGGCAGCAGACACTTGGGCGGCCACCTTCCATAATACGGATAGCGTGGGCACACAAAAAGCGCCAGTGCTATCTTCAGGGGGTGTTCCCCCTGCAAATGAGGGAATCCCTTTGCCGCGGCACCTACATCGTATTACAGACGTGGGTGCAGCAGTAAAGAAGCTCTCACGAGGTGTGCTGACACCTAAAAGGTGGTGCATTATCAGTGCACCCGCTGATTGCAGCCCTCTGGCAGGGGAAAGGGGGTCCCATGGACCCCCAGATATCCCCTTGCAGGTGGGTGCAGTCACTGACTCCACACGCCTCCAAGGAGATCTCTAATCTCCTTCAAAAGTGCAGGCGGGTTACCGCCTGCACTTTGAAAACACATAGCAGCTTCAAAGCAGCTGCTCTGTTTTTCACAGGAATGCACTTCCCTGGAAGCACTGCGAGTTCGCGGATGCCCTGGGCCAGTACATTCATCATAATTTGGCTCATTTTCCTTCATTGCACCAGGCGCACCTTTTAGTGCCATGAAGGAAAATGCACCCCATAGATAATACAGCCCCAAGAATGAAAATCAGAGCTACACTTAATCACTGCAGAGAAAGACTGGAGAGATGCAGGTTCAAAGCACTGAGCAGCATCCTGAATGCCTTCTGAGCACCTTTTTCTGCTTGAGAGCCATATCAAGTGGTTGTTAAATCTGATGATTTGGTTCACAAGACGGGGTTGTCTTGCGTTTGAGGGTTTTTGAATAATATATTATGTTATGTTATGTTAAATAAAATTTATTGAGCGCACGTACGCCCGTAGGCTTCATGGCGCTATTGGGAGATTTGCAGAAACATAACACAGCAAAAAAAAAGACAGAATTAACTATGGATAAGCTTGCCTAAAAAGCCAAGTTTTAAAGGCTTGTCTAAAAGCCAGAATGTCTTCATGGAGTCTCAGTGTCAGTGGCAGAGAGTTCCACAGGGAGGCAGCTAGAAAGTGAAAAGAGCTGCCTCCCTGACATTGTTTCCTAATGCGAGGCACAACTAACAAGCTCTTGTGACCCGAGCGAAGAGCACGTGAGGGGGTATACCTAACAAGCAGGCTGCTAATAAATCCGGGGCCCTTACCTTGTAGAGCCCTAAAGATAATGCAGCCAGCTTTAAAGGTTGCTCTCTGCGCTACTGGCAACCAGTGGAGACTAGCAAGACCCGGCCTGATGGACTGCCACTTGGGTAGCTTGCAGATCAGCCTGGCCGCTTGGTTCTGAACCAGCTGTAGTCTCTTGAGCTGCCCGACTGGAAGACCCAAATACAAGCTATTGGAGTAGTCCAGTCGGGACAGCACGAGAGCGATCACAACTTGGATCAGAGCAGAGTAAGTTAACAGGTGGGCAATTTTCCTGATCTTACAAAGTTGGAAAAAGCTTGAGGATACCACCGTCCCTACCTGACTTTTAAGAGAGAGATCTTCATTAAAAGTGACCCCTAGGCTTTTCACTGTATGAGACTTGGCCGGGGGATTTCCCATTTCTGGAGGCCAACAATGTGGCCCCCAGTGAAGTTCACTCTTCCCAGGCAAAATCAATTCAGTTTTGCCTGGGTTTAGTTCTAGATGATTAAGACTCATCCATCTCTGGAAGTGAACCATGGCCTCCCGAAATTCGGCGGCAGCGCCAGGGGAATCCAGGCGGAAAATCAATTGCAAGTCATCAGCGTAGTTAAAAATTAAAGCTTTAAACTTTCTCAGCGAATACAACAAGGGCCGTAGATACAAATTAAATAAAAGTGGGGACAAGGACGATCCCTGAGGGACTCCGCATTCATTTTTAATTTTAGGGGCTGTAAAGGTTCCCAGTCTCACTGCCTGGGTGCGGTCCGAAATAAATGATTTCAGCCATCCCAAGGCCGAGCCTCTGAGGCCCGCCTGCTCGACACGGTCGACCAAGGTGGTGTGGTCGACCGTGTCGAACGCGGCCGACAGGTCCAGAAGTACTAGTGCTTGATGAATATCCTTGTCCGCATTGCATCTAAGTACATCCTGGACCGCCAGTGTCACCATCTCGGTAGAGTGGCCTGGTCGAAACCCGGCTTGATTAGGCTCCAAATAATGATGCATGCAAGACTGCCCTGATTCCTTGTAAACATCACTGCATTTAGGATTAGATAATTTGTGTATAGGCATTGGGTTTAAGAGAATGGAATAACTGTTTAAATGGTATTGCTAACAGATCTGTGCTCGATCACCATATTTTCAGTTTAGAAACACCATGTTTTCTGACACCAATACAATTAACTGGACAGAGAAGGAAAGATTTCCACTTTTCTGGTGAAGGTGTTGTAACCCAAGCTGTGAGAATGGATGGCCTTGTGGAGATATGTCTTGGGAGGAAGAAGGGCAAGTAGCATTCGATTCTGCAAGGACCATTGTTTGCACATTTGTGTACCAAGACAAGAGCCAAGCACAGATGATGTCTCCTTGTTCCATGAGACATGAGGCAGGGTTGCATACATGGACCCATTGCAGAGGGAAGATGCTTATGCAGAGTTAAGAATTGAATTCCAACTGCTTACCCAATGACAACATAAGGTATGCAGGGAAACTATACATGGATTGGCGCAGTAAGACTTTTTAGGCAACTAATACAGCCATATTGATTGGATGACCATAGTCATTATAGACACTCTGGGTATGGAATAAACTAACAGGTTAGAAATGTGTACTGAAATATTATTGGGGCCTTTTTAACCTTTATCCTAATTTACAAATCTGCTGCTGAGTTGTTTCTAAGAATCCTAATCATTCTGATGCACCCATTATAGAGACAAGTTCTGCATAATAAATAAGCATATAATTGAAAAAGCACCCCAATTGTTTTGTGTCCATATTTATTTGGGGGGTAAAATGCCGGGCTCTATCCTATTGTCACCTGCAGATAAGGGATTGTCTGACAGGAGTTTGTGACTCCTAACACTCTACATATTTAAGAGCATAAGTCACTAGAGGAGGAGTGGGAGAAAGCTGCTAGTTCTCCTTTCCTCTGAAAATTGTACTTTTGCCCTGCAGACTAAGTAGATTTGCTGACCCTAAGAATATATGGGTGAACACAACAATCCTGTAAATGATGTAACAGTAATGCCCTAAATCCTAGCCAAGACCATCAAACAAATGAACAATCCACAGTGCTTATTTTTGGCAGTGCTATGCAGGACTCGGCATAGGGCGGGTATGTTTTTGTCTACAATGGATGGACCCATTCAGGAGGATGTTTCAGGTGACTGGAGATGTTGGTCGTCATTGCAGTTCTGAAAGTCTTTGCAGCAGAAGGAAGCTGCAAGATTGATCTAGAAGTCATCAGGTTTGCCGCAGGGTTTCTTCAGGCTGTGCTTGAGTTGGCTGATGTCAATCACTGGTTTCAGGGAATTGTTGACATCTGCTTTGGAATGTGACTGTGGGCCACCCAAATTGCTGACCTCAGACTTACATATTTCATTGGTCATGGCAGTGGCATTGGGCAAGCTGATAATCCAATGTATTTTTACCTCCTTCGCTGAAAGAAATTCACAGAATGAGGTGGGGCAGTGGAGCTCTTCTGTGTAGGTCAAGTGCTGTGGTGATTTGGATGTAGAAATTCTAGCCCAAGGTGAGTTGAATTTGTCTCTGTGTTTATTAGTTCAAACAGATCTCAATTTATTTAGGAATGGAATGGGGGTGTTGAAACATAACAGAGGTTGAAAGGCAGGTCAGTGTTTCAGAATTAAACAGAGGTGGGCTTATTGCTCAATAGAAGAAGAAATAATCTCTGAAATCGAAGGACAAAGATTTCCCAAATGAACCAGTATTCCTATAACATGATACTAAAATAAACTCTTGGACAAATATAACAACAGTATTAATATGTGAAAGTTACATAATATTGGGTATAATTTAACTCTTGATTGTCTGAATGTAGCAAGAAAGTGTTTTTTCTTATGTCCCACATGTAAATGATAGGGAACATTTAAAGTAAATATATGGAAAAAGAGAGGCTTACACCATCTGAGGCCCTGGGATAAGTAGTGATTACTATTATGCTTTAATTGAATGCTCAATTTAGTTGATACACTTAAAATTAGAATGAGCAGTCAAGGCTTGCTCCAGTGGGTGATTTTGGGCTTGGAACTCTGGTATAGCTAAATAAAGTAATAACACTGCAATAAACTCAAGGTCTCCTCAGAGCAATATCATAGACGTTTGTTTGCTTCAGCTAAACTAGAGTGCGTAAAATTAAAACACCACACATACCCACAGGGGGAAACACCTTTAGGGCCAAGATATTAGGTAAATCAACATAAAGAGACCTACTTTATACAACAGTACATATCCTAATGACCGAGGGTAAATAGAAAAATCATTATGGCCCTCTTGGCCTGCAACAGTAGCTATTGGTCAAGCAGCAATGCACGTTCCCCACAACGTGCAGCGCTTCAATACTGCAAGAACGCCTGAGCCATTCAGTGGAAGCAACCATCTTGGGTTAGGGATGCAATCTGATGGCTGCTGACAGGTAAAAAGGCATTGGCTCATGCACACATCAATGCTCACTACCGACGGTCTGTCTCATCATGGTACTGTGGGCTGATGGTGGTCACCCGCCACTATGAGTAGAAGTGCATTGTCGGTAAATTTCCTGTCAATCAGCCTGCACTATTATGGAGAGCAAAACAAAAGTGTGGAGCAACGTCATTGAGGTGTTGAGTCCAGTAGAGCAAAAACAAAGTGTCAACCAGGAACAGGGGAGAGGGTGGACGGAGTTGATGCGGGGGTCGGACTGGGGTACAACAGGGAATGAACACGGGCTAACATAAAAAAAATAAATCCAGGTGTAGGGCAGATGGAAAAAGCAGCACACAAGTTGCAGACTAGAGCAACGCAGGGGTGACTCACACGCTCAAGGTAAGGAGATGGAACCTGGGGGAGTTTGCCATGTGAAGAAGCGTACAAGAGAGAGAGATAGTGAGAAGGACATGAGCAAGAGCGCAACACAGATCAGTGGGCGTGTATTTGACAGGTAGTGTGTGGGAGAAACAAACGAGGGAGAAAGCTGGAAAACATATGCACTTTCATGTAGTGCTGAACTAAAAAAAAAAAATCCTAAATGTGAGCAGTGGAAGGATACAAGTCAGCCAATCAAAAGGATGGAAAAGAGGTATGGTCCAGGGGAGGGACAAACACAAGAAGAGGAAGGCTGACCATAGAATAAGAAGCAAGCAAATGAGTGACAATAAAGTCAATCAAGTATAAGCAGTGGGTGTGGTGCAAACCCACTGCAAGTTTTTGGAAATGCCACTGAAGGTATTTTGCAACCAGCCAGCTTGTACTGTGTGGAAGGCGGAGCCTAAAAATGAAAAAAGGAAAGTCTGGTACACAGCAGTCCGCATAGCGGGGTATAGGTGGGGTTCATCACTACTGCTATCATCCTGGTTTTAAAAATTCGGCAAGTAAGTGTGTTCAGTTGTAAAAAATGACTTAAATTCAGTATGTCTTTAGAAATATATCATATATAATATAATTATCTGTAAGCCAGTCAGACAAATAAGGAACAGTTTGGGGACAAACGAGAGACAACACTTAATAGCAGGAATGATGTATAACTTCATACTTTTTCTTTTTCTGATTACTGCTCTAATTTAAACACACATAATATTGAGTGGAATATTTACAATTAAATGTCATTTTATATGTTTAGAATTTTACAAACTGTCCGAGGACATATAGTTCCCTAAAGTAGTGAAAATGACCCACAAACAATAGCGGAATTCATGAGCAGCCCAGGAGTTGCAGGTAATTACAACCATCAGGTGGCACTCTCCAACGTCTCACTCAATTCAGTAGTGTTTCTTTTATCATCCAAAGCACTTAATATACTGTTGTTTATGTAATGAAAAAGAAGTTTAATTAAGTAATTAAAAAAAAGTTTGGTATTTTTTGAAGATAGTTTAGCTACAACATAGAGCCAAGAGGTTCTGCATCTGTCTAAATTCACAGACAAAATTCCTTAATGCCAAAGTAAGGACTTTCACGTGGGTACCTACACGCCGGTGTGCCAACTACAATTAAACCGAGACATGTAGTGCGCATAATGGATGTTCAGTGGACTCATACAGCCGCTGCAGTAATCTGTGGCGACCTCGTGGTCGCAGGTTTGAATTCTGGCAGGTCCACTTACAATTTCATCCTTCCAAGGTCGATAAAATGAGTACCATTGAGTGGGGAACTAATAAACATATGGCTAACATGGAAGTTACAAATATACAAACGGTGGCATTAGCACAAGTGAGTGGGTGTTCATCTCGGGTGTTGCCAGGGAATACTCATGTACCTGTACTGTAGCAGGGGTCCGCAACCTGGAGCAAACTGTCAGTACACAGTGAAGTAAATTGGTTATAATGACATTTTAATTCCACCAGTGCAATCACACACACTCTTGAGCAATTTAAAAACGTGCACATACCTCTACAATATGAAATTACCATCAAGGCATTTTTCAGATGTGGCCAAGTCTGGGTAATTATCGCTTTTCTAACAAGCAAACTGCAATTATTTAGGAATGCTAATTCTCCCTTGCTGAGAGCCGCATTCCTCTTGCTTCACCCCAGGGTTGATGGCTCCTTAGGGTGAGGTAACACATGGGTGCCAAATGACTGCAAAAGGCCTGAAAAATGGCTCTGATTGGCGCGTGGAAAGCACTCCAGAGCGCAAATTGTTATGTTGCCCAGGGCACGGAAAATTCTTGCACCATTCACCCCTCTCAATCAGTTGAGGCCAACTGGAAAGTCTTGCTACAAGAATCTTGACCGTGCTAAGGCATGGCCGCTTCCACATATTCTGCTTGTTTACCACCCATATACTTGCCCTTTCCTCCTCCCCCCGATGCACTGATTAAATATTTGTTGAGTGGTTGTGGCTCAAGAGTCACTGGGTTGTGCAGCTAAACGCACTGATAAAATGCATAACCTTTTAAACTTTCATGTTGCCTTTTGTGTCATCGATGGGTTAAGGCACTCCATAAGTCATCAAACATTCATTCTGGCACTCATATTAGCACTCGCGCATCCATTCATCCATGCACTAACTCGTGCTTGCACAACTGCAATAAAACACACACAATCTCAACTACATATGCAAGATAAATTAAAAGAATAAAAGTTAAAAAAAATATACTGCCATCGAAACACAGCCGGTATATGCTGACAATCTCGAAATTAAACATATCAGGGGGTGTCCGCCTTGCAGAGGTACAGTAAAGAGTCTGTTATTGTTTTACAGTTCCAGTATGGCCACATTTAAAACCAGCGTGTTGGCCATCTTGGAATGATAAAACAATGACACACTGAACAACAGCCTTCTACAATGGTCTTATGGTTTAGAGGAAGTGGCCACATGGGATGCGGACAAAATAAGCAGCAATCAAGTGACCCACTACCACTGCCTGGGAAGCTGTATTACCCTCTTAAGAAACATTAAAATAAAAATAAGAGAGGCAAAGAAATGGAAGGTTTACTACAAAAGGAGAACCTTGAAAAATAAAGGACTGGCCAACCAGCACTGGCACTGAAAGGCACTCATTTTCAAGTGGATGTACACATGTGATCAGAAACTGTTGTCATTCGCAGGGCAAGAAAGCCAGTGACTGATGTGGACTGAACCATTACCTCATGGATTAAGCTTTCATGGATGAGTGAGTTAGTGGAGAAGTGTGGCTCACTGGTTAGAGGAGGCAGACCTGGAAGCAGAGATCAGCCCGGGACCAGGGTTCAATTCCTGGCTCGGTGGGTTCTTGAGTCCTAAAATGTCCATGGACTCGACAATTCTCGCTCCGATGCCTACTCGATTCACGGGTTCACACTCTGCGACTCTGGGCAATAGCTTGCTTAATCTCCACAACGGCCCCTCGTGGCGGGATGCCTGGCTTTCACCTTGCGGATACCCTGCCGGGGTTATCTCACAGGGGAATACCAGGACGGGTTCCCTAAGCAAGCGCTTAGAAACCGCTTGGTGATTTGCGCTATATAAATTCCTGTACATTTACATGGATGGAAGTAGGGTGTAAGCAGGCACAGGTAAGAACAGTGGGGTGGGGACGAGGGGAGTCGACAGACAACGGGATAGGTAAAATTAAATAAATAAAATCACTTACCTTGCACTCGCCGCAAGCACAAGTTAAGTAGTTTTATTAAAAAATTTATTTAATTTTACCTATCCCGTCGCCTGTTGACTTCCCCCCCACCCCGCCACACCCCACCGCTCTTACCTGTGCCGGCCACACCTGAGTGTGAATGTCACTCAGACAGACCAATGGCAGAACAGAGCTAATCCAAAGGCCCTCAATATGTCTGTATGGATATATTTTAATATATATAGATGTATTATTTAATGATTTTTTAAGTACAAAATGCTGTCCAACATCTAAAAGAGTTTCCTCCAATGATTATTACAGTGAAAAGTTTCTCCTCCTAGGACTTCTTGGAAGCAGTAATCAACAACCAAATCCTTCCCTACAAACATAATTTGTGACATTTTTTTTTTTTTAAACAAAGTTTTATTGATTTTACACATCAACAAATAAACAAATGACAGTGGTTCCTCCAGTTTCCTGTTACATAGCAATAGTTCTATTAACACGCCCTACATGTCAATGCCCTCTCCTTCCCGCTCCCCCCACCCCCTCTACCCCAACCCCCCCACGTCAGTGTGCCTCATACGGTACTCCTGCAGTGCAACATAAATCTGCATGTAGCAGCAGGTGTCTCCTCCTAGGTCTTAAACAGTAACTCCCACGCCTAGTCGGGGTCTGAACGATACGCAGACCTGTGCATGCCACTACGTCCAACCTCCACTACCCTTGGTGCGACCATTCAGTCCCTCGGCTGGTAACGGGTATGTAGGCCTAGTGTGCTATTCCCCCCGTAGGCGTCCCCGCCCTCCCCGCTTCCATCGCCTCCTCTGGCTCGCTTGAGCCTCTGCCTCACTGCCCTCCGCAACTTCTGACATTGATTGTAATTCTACTACTAGCGCGCTCCACGCCCTGGCTGTTTCCAGTGCTTTATCATTGGCTGCGCGGTTGGCTAATTGTAAGCGGAGAGTCCCTTCACTATACGCCCATTGCTGAAAACACCCCCGCCATCTCAGGAAGCTGGGACCTCCCCTAGATTTCCAGTGTAGAGTGAGCTCTCTCTTGGCCAGGATCAACCCCAGATCGAAAAATTTACTGGTAACCTTCGTGGATGGTGTGTGCGGGAACCAGAGTAGGAGGCAAGCTCCCATGTCCGTTTCAACTTGGCGTCCTGTAATCTCATTCAGACAAGTCACAACATCAGCCCAATACGAACCAAGCCCCGCGCAGGCCCAGAACATGTGTCCAAAGTCAGCACCCTCCGAGTTACAACGAGGACACGCCGATTGCGCCCCACCGAAAACCCGCTGGATCTTGGCCGGCGTCCAATACGCCCTATGTAGAGTGAAGTATTGGACCAATTGGAACCGAACATTGCGCGTGCCCTTCCAGGCCCGGCGCACAAGTTGGGGCCAAGTCGTCTCCGGGATCTGTCGGCCTAGGTCCGTTTCCCAGCGTTCCCGTAGCATATCCAGTGGGGGGGGGGCCATCCAGCGCCAATCTCCTATATAAACAAGTAACGGCCTTGAAGGTGCCAGCCGCCATCACGACATATTGGCAGCCTAATGACGTGGGAGGTTCCGCCAGACCCTTCCTCCAGCGTCTCTGGATCGCAGAGACTAAAGCCGCGTGGAGTAGGAAGTCGCCTCTCGGCAAATCAAAAGCCTCCTGCAGGTCGGAAAACGACAGCAAGACACCATCCCTGTACAAGTCACCTACCATGTGGACCCCACTGTCCACCAAGTAGCCAGCCCTGACCAGTCCCTGCCGTGCGGGAGGGCTGTACACATGCCTAAGGGTATCTCCGGCGCATAAGGAACGCGGATACCTGCCCGTGTTTGACTACGAAGCCAGCTGTAGCGGAAGGTGCGTTCCTCCAGAGACAGCTGGTCCAGACGAAGTCCCTGCTGAAGCAATATGAAAGATAGAACATGTCGCCGTATAATTCTGCCCTGCGGGCCGTCCGGACCCCTAAACTCCCGCGCCACAGCCTGTGTGAGCCACTGCAGCTGTGCCGCCAGGTAGTACCATTCAAAATCCGGCACAGCTAGGCCTCCCTCTTCCCGCGATCTAAGTAGGGTGGATAAAGCTACGCGCCTCCTGCCAGAGCCCCATATGAATCCTATCACCATCGACCGCAATGTCCGAAAAAAGGAGAGCGGGATCCACACCGGTAGTGTGCAGAAAAAATAAAGCAAGCGCGGGAGGACCACCATCTTCAGTAATGCTATTCGTCCGGCCACAGACAAGGGAAGGGTACGCCAGAATCCAATACTGCCTCTGACGCCTCTCAGCGCTCTGCCCACATTCCCCTCATACAGGGACGTATGGGTATGATAAACGTGAACCCCGAGATACGGTAGACATTCCGGCTCCCAACGTAGGTCCCCAAGCTCTGTGGGCTGTGCACACTGAGGAGATAATTTGTGACATTTTATGTAACAAAATACCAATCTGTAGGATTTAATACAGAGCAGTAACAATCCCCCCTTAAATGCCTATTGACTTTAACATATGCTTTTTACAATCCACCTTCAAACTGTTTTGTGTCACCCACAAAGCAAAACATGGAACAGGACCAGGGGCAGCTCCTCTGTAATGGCGGAGGAGCGTCACAGAAAAATTAAATGATAATGAAAAATATCATTTTATTTTTCTATGACTGGCTCTGGTATGCTTGCAGGGCGCGGCCGGGCCATGAAAACAGGTCGTGGGCACTTAGAAATGCGCAAGCAGGTTTGGCAGTCATCTTAGGCCGGCCAGACATACATGCGCACTTCTATTTCTCCAACCCAGCCGTGTTCACAACCGGGTTGCATAAAAAGCGCAGGCTACAAAGCAGTGTCGGAACAGGCCACTCAGATCAATCCTAGCGCTGATCTCATAGAGAGCAGCGTCTGGATTGGATCGGCAGTCTCAACTTTCCCAGACACTGCTGGGAGAGCACCAAGGGGGCTGTTGGCATCGGAGGCAGCAGCGAAAGGTACATTTAAAAAAAATATTATTTTCCCATCCTTCCCCGTCCCTTCCGCCCACCCGACTATCCCCTGCCCGTCTCACCTTCGTGTTGTGTAAAACGCCACTGAACAGGACCGCTTTTCATCAGGAATATAATCCTCAAATATATACAACAAAAGGAACCTCTGCTCAAGATTGGCACCTCACCTCAAAACCTCACCATACACAAAAAAAACAATCAGCCAAACTAGGGAATGTATTACCCCCAAACATAATATCCATGGATAACTATCTTATCTTCAGAAGCCTACATAACCACCATACACAAACTGTACAGCATATCCTTGTGTTTGTATACACTTATCATTTGATTATTTGTATGTATCTAGATATGTGTATTTCTTTGTACAAATACGTATAATAACAGTGGTTTTAAAATATATATATATTTATATATTCTTTAGGTCTGCTTAAGACATATATATGTTACTCACAGTTAAATATATACATATTATTATATGCTTAACATGTTTATAGGTCACTGCATAGTTTTCATATAAGTTGTTTGATTAGATGCTTATGGTTCCCTGTTTTATTAATCTATGATAATATGTAAATATTATCATAACTATTTTATCTTCAAGTGCTTCAATATTGAAATATTGTGGAAAAGAAAAACAAATTGCTTCAGGTCTAGCAACACTTGAAAGTCTGAGTTTGTACAATGCAACTTTAAATCTCGATATGTTATCTTCCTTATACAAATACCCTTGCTATGTAGTTCTATATGTATAGATTTATTATTTTACTCCTACTGTAGAAGAAGAAAAAAAAGCAAAAAACACCTTTTGACTCTCTCCAATGCACTACTTGGTCTCGCCCTATACCTCTCACAATGGCCCCGGGAAGAAATGCATATTGAAGGCTATAAGACTTTTAACAAGCAAGCTCTACCAGCGGCAAGTGGGAGGCCAAAGGGTGGTTTGTGTATATATGTGTCTAATTTGCTAAGGATAAACAAAGTATCTTTGACCATCTCAGACCCTAATTACCAAGTACTGGTTATGAAAACAGAAAATCGTGAAACTGTTATTCTGGTGAACTTTTATAATAATGCACAGAGGGAATGTGTAATTGATATGTTAAAACAGCTGAGGGATGCAATGTTGAATATTCAGAACGATCACAGGGACAACGTACAATTAGTCTGGGGGGGCGATTTTAATACTGCTTTGTAGCAACTTAGCGATAAGGTTATATAATGGATTAGTAGACGAAAGAGAATGCAATCTCCCTCATTTTTCTCATAGCCTACAGGGAGACGCACTAAATGAGATTTAATTTATTTCTAGATATGGGTTTCGCTAATTCCCTGACCTCGCCACCTACCCCGTTCATGCAGAACTTCCATGGAAGGGGGTCAAACACAATTATAGATTTTATAATAACCCCAAATAGATCTGCTTCGAGGATCCTAAGAATTAACACCCAAAAAAATGTTCTAAGTGATCACTTCCCCCAAAGTCTGGTGATATCAGTTCCAGTAAAAATGCGGACAGCACATTCCGAAAGGATCCTACAATTACAGGGTCTAACAATAAATCAAATTAACGGGTATTCACTAAACTGGGACCAGGTAGAACCATCCGTAATTATGAAAGTAGTGATGGAAATTAGTATGGATGACATTCTGAAGTGTCTTGAGGAGGCTACATCATATGAAGACATATTAGGGTCCTATATATGTATCACAGACACTATTAGGAACACACTGAAAAGGGAAGTGAAAAATGGGCAGGGTAAGAAAGATGGATGGTTGGTCAAAAACTGTACGAGAGCATACACTAACCTAAAAAATGCTTTCCATAAAAAGGAACGGGACAGAGTTGAAATAATGCAATGGAGGCATGCATATAATTCCGCTTTAAAAACAAGGAAGAGGGAAATAAAAATGAACGCCTGGGCCGATTTACATAAGGCAAGAATAGATGGGGACAGTACCACATTTTGGCGGGTGGTCAACTCTCACTTTTTGAGATCTGAGACGACTCTAAGACTAGAAATAGCTATTAATGAAGGGCAATGGGTAGATCACTTTTCTGAAATGTATGCCAAGAAAAATGAAGTTAGCTACCTAATTGACTGTCCCGCATCTCCTAGTCCCTCAAATGAGCCTTTCCCAATTAATATAGACTTCACCTTAGATGAAGTTCTACTTGCATTGAAAGCCAGCAAGGGTGGAAAGGCACCGGGACCAGATGGGATACCCATAGATATATTTAAATAAAATCTGGAGCTATGGGGCCCCTTATTAAAGCAAGTCCTTGCAGCAGCCTGCAAAGTAGGACTCATAGGATCGTGGTCCGAGTCATTAATGGTCCCATTTTTTAAGAAAGGCGATAGACAAAATCCCACATGCTATCGTCCAATTTCCTTATTAGATTCGGTGGAAAAGGTGCTGGGTCGCATTATTTTAAATCGTCTTCAGGAATTGGCCGAAGACAATATTGTATTAACTGACCTACAATTTGGATTTAGGGGAGGCTTAGGAACAATAGAACAGGGCCTTAACCTAACAATTTTGACGGAAAAATATACTAAAGCAAAAAAAAGGAAAATTGTACCTTGCATTTGTAGATCTCTCCACTGCGTTCGATTGTGTATGCCACAAGAAATTATGGAAGATCCTCGAAGCGATAGGAGTCGAACTACCCCTAATTCAAGTTGTAAGAGAATTATATTCTGATGCCAGAGCCAGGGTACGGTTTGGTCCAAATGGGGAACATACAGCTCCATTTGCGGTAGAGAGGGGGGTTAGAGAGGGTTGTGTCCTGGCACCCTTCTTGTTTACCCTGTATACAAATGGCCTTGAGTAGGTGATGCTCACGGGGTGTCAGGACCTACCACAAGTACAAAATCGACTTATACCCACCCTACGCTACGTCGATGATGCAGTGATAATGGCACAAACACTGCTAGAGCTACAGCGGGCCTTACATAAATATAATGACCACATGGAAAGTCTTGCTTTAAAGATAAATGTTACAAAAACGTACGTAATGAGCTGTGGGAAGGCTAGTAGGAAGGAGAACACTATTTTTATTGGAAATAACAAACTTGAAAACACAAAAACGTACCCATATTTAGGCATCCTCATGGACAATAAGGGTTTCTGGCAACAGGCCATAAGGGCAAAGAAATTGCTATTTATGAGAACTACAACAGCACTTGTAAATTTTGCACAGAAATTAGGCAAAAGGCCACCATTGGAATATATCAAGATCTACCAAGCCAAGTGAGTTAGTGCAGTATTATATGGGGCAGGGATCTGGGCATACTGTAATGTATCTGAGATGCAGAAAGTAGAAAATGCTTTTGTCCGCTATATACTGGCGGCTCCTTGCTCTACCTCAACTTTCGTCTGTCACACAGAGCTGGGGCTACAATATATTACGGACAAAATAAGGGTCCAGCCAGTTTTATTGTGGTATCGAATTTGGACCTGAACAAAACCAACATTTAACAAAAGTGTCATAAGAGATTCCCTTAAACTGGAGCAAGCCCTAGCTATTAGATGGCTGAAGTACATCAAAGATTTTATGACAGACTTGGGACAACTCGAATTTTTCCAGAATCCATCAAAGATTAATAATATTTCCAGGAAAGATTTAAAAATACAATGTATGTCACACCTGGAAGAACTTAGACATGGCAGCGAAGCCCATAAGCTAACAGTCCGCCAAAATCAGATGATCCTTTCTTCCACTGAAATGCAACCATATTTGAACTATCATGGAACTGGGTACGACAGATTCGTACTTTTACGATTTAGACTAGATTCTTTTTATCGTTTACTATCTTTCCCTACAACAAAAAAACTAGGTGCTTACCCTTGCGATGGTTCTGCGTCCTAATTGACAATTCATAGTTTTATTTTGTAAATATTTTTGGGAACACAGAAAAAGGTGGATCCTTCCAATTTAAAAAATTTGGGGTCTGAGGCAATGTCGCCCTGCCTACCTTGCACTCCAATTATTGGATAATGAATGTTATGCAAGAAATATTGCACTTTTTCGAAAAGCAGTAATCAAGGCTAGGAAATATATTTGAACTTTGATGGGCTGTACGATTTGTATAAACTGTTTTAAGTATTGAGTCTCATACGAAGAAATGTTTTTATTCTATACATCTGAAAAATGAAGTACTAATATAAAGTGGTGGGTGGTACCTTTTTAAAAGAAATTAATTTAAATAGAATGTATTTTATATATGTGTATCATGCTTTTATGTTTTTTTGTTTCAAAATGAAAATCGAATAAAGCGAATTTGATTTAACCTCTCACAATATATCCTCTACCTCCACTCTCTGACTCATTCCAAACCTCTTTCTACTACTATGTTCTCCAAAGTAAACCCTTCTAGACTCTTCCCCCCTCCCCTTCCTTGACTCACCAAAACCTCATTTTACTACTATGATCGTCCAAGCAACCTTTTCTAAATTCTTACCTCATGTATCCCTCTTATGACTCATCCCAAACCTCATTTTACTACAATGATCTCCCTAATCGCTTTCTAGAGACTCTTCCCGACTCATCCCAAGCCTCATTTTACTACTATGATCTCCCAAATAACACTTTCTAGACTCTTTCCTCTTCTATCCCTTCATCTATTCAATCCAAGTAACAGACTCGCATGTCCAACCCACAAATTAACACATATTTTCCTATACTAACACACCAATAATCATTTTTGGGTTCTCGATTAGTGTGCTACTCACCGAAAAGTTCTTCAACGTCTCATCAGGGGTGGTAAGCACTATATAAACACAATTACAAATTACAGTCAATATGGAAGGCATACTGCGTTTTTCATAACTTTTCATAATAAACAGATAAGGCATATGGCTTCAGATGTATTTTTTTTCAACTGAGCCAACCAGGCTTCAAGCTGTTATCAGTGACTTGTCACCATAACCATCCAAGCTCTTCTGTACTGAGCTTTAGCTTTCCCACAAGGCACCAATCCGGCATTCAGTCATAACATTACATAGTATACAAAATTACAGTTGGCAAAGCAAAATACTATCTCTCCTAAGAGGGTCTAACAATGATTCTGAGAGTACAAATTGACTATACCCACAGTTCATCAGCAACACCAAAATAAAGTAACAAAATACCTGCCTACGGACCTTAGCACAGCGTAATCACAATCTGCTTTTAAAATTAAGGCTTACTTGCTTGTCATAATTTTTCATTATAAACAGATCACACCTGATAAATCTAACATTCATTTTCCCACATTCTATACAACCGAGGCCCTACAGAAATGTGCATCAGCTAACAACCATCAGGCATCAATTTATAAAATAACAAACATTTTCAAAATTACAGTAGTCAAAACAATATACAACCCCTCTGAATAGAGCCTAACAAGAATTATCACAGTGAAATTCTACCCCCACAGTTTGTCTGAGTGGGTGACCAACATCAAAACCCCGGCCTATTGTGGTAATGCGTGAGATTAGATGTAACCAATACCTTTCTATGGGCTGTGACGTAATGTGATAACAATCCACTGCTGCCTATGTAATAATCATCCATAATAAACAGGTAAATTTTCATTAGGTTTCCTTGCACACCACTGAAGTCTATAACCCTTTTATTTAGCCTGTTATCATAATCAACTCAGGCCTACTGTATTGAATGCAAGCTTTCCCACAAGACAATCATTCGACATACAGTAGTAAAACTAGAGACTAAATTTTAGTTGGTAAAGTAAAATTCTATTTCCTCTAACCTGGCTTATCAAGCATTCTAAAAGTGTGACTCTTCTATATCCATGGTTTGTCAGAGGGGGTTAATCAACACCAAAACCCTTGCCTACTAAGGCAATGTGCGAGATTCCAAGTAACTAAAAACCTATCTTTAGGCTTTAATTCAGAGAAGTAGTGATCTATCCTTAAACGTCTATTGATTTTTTTACAATCAATATGTTAGGCCTACAGCCTTTATTGTAACTTTTCAACATAAACAATCAGGCCTGTAACCTTATCGTTTGGCTTGTCACCAGAACCAACACAAGCCTGCCAAACTGAGCTTAAGCTTTCCACAAGGCAACCATCTGTCATCCAGTCATGAAAGTACAAATGTATACAAACATTACAGTTGTGAAAGCAAAATGCTACCTCTCCTAAAAAAGGTCAACAAGGATTATTTGTAGTACAAGGCCTCCTGACCTTTACATGCACCACCTAGTTAGCAGCAGCACAGGGCTGCATAGTGCTTGATGGACCGCTAACGTTCAGAAAGCTGTTAAATGGGCAAGCACATGCATTAACTAAAAGAGAAAGAAGAGGGGGGGAGGTTGGGGTGTTGTTTCTTGATTCGTTTATGATGCACTATATAGCACTGCAAATGCCTTCAGCCCACAAGTGGGGTATGTATTGCTTAATGCGTCTTGTTATGTCCTTCAAATAAATAAAAAGATGTAAACCTAAAAGGCAAAGAAGAAAAGAAAGCGTCCTGCATCACTTTTCTTTAGAAACATGTTCAGGCCTAATTTATGTTTTTTTGCTGTAGGGCAGCACAGCAGGCCTTGTTGCTGCGCTGCTCTACGGCAAAAGAAAAGGGCAGGAATGCTCCGTATTTATTGGATATGGCGCATTCCTGTCCTTTCCCCCTGCACTGGCACACAATGGGCTGCCATGCGCTAACGCAGGCAACTTTGCACCATGGTGCAAGGGTGCCTGCGTTGCCAGGATGATTATTTTTGTCCAGGAAGGTAAACCTACCTGCACAAAAACAATCACAAGAGGCGTTTTCCTCTTTATATGTGTGCTGCAAAATGCAGCACACATATAAAGAGGAAAAACTAGGAGAAATAAAAACATTTCTCCTTGGTGTGCCTCCCTTCCGCCCCCCCTGTGGAGGTGTATGTTTTTGGCGCTGCCTCAGACGTACGATGTCTCATAATCTGGGGCAGTGTCAAAAAGCCATGGTTTTTGCTGGGAACGCCCCCAGCAACACCCACGGAACAGCCCTTACATACAATTTTCTGCATGAAAGGGGCAAATATTTATTAGTCCATGAAAAGCTACGTAACGTGGCCATATAAATATGCCAGTGGCACACTTTGTCACCGGAACGTCAAAAAAGTCACATTCTGGCGGCGCAATAGTGCCGGTAGGGCTTCATAAATGAGGCCCGTTCATTTTTAACCCCTTGCATGCTGCCACGATTCTGCGCCTGTGCGGCAGAATCGCGAGTGGGCGGGTTTATAACGGCCCCTAGCCATCATCAGCACACGAGCGCCGTAGTGCATTACGGATGGGGGCCGCCATCAGCATGCAAGGGGTCAAAGACATTGTACAAACTTGCTTTCAAGCATTAACTTAGAAATGTTTATGCTTCCCCCCTCCCTGCCATCAATGCCGTTAGTGAACCAAGAGGCAAGGCAATTGCCATTTCCACCGTCTGTGTGGCCTAGGCTGTTATTACACTTGCAGAACATTATACTTTATTAAATCAAACACAAGAAAAAGGTTTGCATAGTGCACACCGTGAACTCATGTTTTTCAATGTGCTGTCAAAGAAAACTAAAACAATTTTCTAAGAATCACACAATTTGGTCAGGTTGAGTAGCTAGGATTGAGCCTAGGTTTTCTGGTTTCACTTTGTGCAATTTATTTACTAAATGGATATCTATCTCCCTCTCATGTTTTACATCAACAGTTAGTGTTTTGTCTTTGATTCTTGACACAATTGGGTTAGAGCGTGGGTGGGAGACAGAAGTCACATGAAGGTTCTGTTCGTTTTAGGCTCGAGGAGTCAAGAGAACCACACACTGAGCCAGAGCCAGGCATCTGGTTTGAGCTTGGCTTGAGCCTTCTGTGGGTTGCCCATATCTATCACACTATGGCAACTGACTGGTTCTGTGCTTTGGACGTAATGGTTACGTCCATGGCTGCAGCGCTGGTGTGCCATGGGCATAACCGTTACGTCCTCGGAACACCACCGCATAATCCTTCTGCTGTTTTCAGAGGAATTTCCTTTTTCTGTTTTGGCCTCGGGAGGTGGGGAAGGGCTTCCCCAACCTCCGGAGGCATTTTATTTTCCCTATTTAATGACAATCGCCCAGATGTCACTACATATAAAACTGAATCTGAAATGGGCCAATGGGCTTGTTTCAGTTTCAATGCTTCGGTGCTCGTGGGGCTATCTCAGCCCCGAGAACCGAATCACACGGGAGAGGTATCGGAAAGGGAAGAATCTCCCCTTTCCAATGGATATCTTCCTAATGGATCTCTGGTTGGGGTTCTCCGCAGAGCAGGATCCCAAGTAGGGATCTACCCACTAGACACCAGGGTGAGGGGAGCAGCCCCTTGGGCAAGGGTTCTTGCTCCCACCATAATAATTTAGGCATAGTGAATCTTTCTGCACCCCTAAACCTAGGGGTGGAGGCTGCCCTAAATGGGCATTACTATGCCCCCATCCCTCAAAAATTGGCAGTCGTTCTGCCTCCCCTGGGGTGTAGATGGGGGGGAATAGCCCCCGATCTGCCCCCATGGGGGGGGGGGGCAGAAAGCCCACTAGCCACCAGGGATGTTTTCCTTTATTTTTTTATAAAAGAGGGATGGGGCTGCCCGCAATGGGCATGCCAATGCCCCTACCCCCAACACAAAAGGGACAGTATTTTTGCCCCCGGGAGGCAGGTAGGGGTTATCACCCCCGATCTGCCCCACTGGGGGTGGGGGGAGCAGAAAGCCCACTAGACATCAGGGATTTTTTTTGTGAAAACGTAGGGAGGTTGGCAGCCCTAAATGGGTATTACAATGACCCCACCCCTCCCAAAAACTGGCACAGCCTTTCTGCCCCCCTGGGTGCAGATGGGGGCAAGAGACCCCTAACTTGCCCCCGAGGTAGAAACACCACTAGGCACCAGGGACTTTTTTTAATAAAAGAAGGGTGGGGGCTTTCCCCAATGGGTATGCCAATGACCCTACCCCCCCAACACAAAAGGGACAGTCTTTCTGCCCCCCCCCCCCGGAAGTAGATGGGGGTGTCTAGTGCCCACTAGACACCAGGGATTCTTTTTTTGTGAAAATGTAGGGGTGGGGGCTGCATAAATGGGCATTATAATGCCCCCTCTCAAAAACTGGCACAGTCTTTCTGCCACTAGGCATCAGAGATATGTTTATGGGCATGTCAGGGAGCGGCCCCTTATGGAAGGGTTTCTCCCCTTTTTTTGTGAACACATTTGGGCTGCTGCTGCCCCCCTTTGGGCAGATCAGCGATATTTTTAGGCACACCTGCTCCCAAGAGGGATAGAAAACCAATAGACACTAGCAAAAATTTCTGTGTGTGTGCTTAGCTGGCAGTGTGTGTGTGGACAAGCGCTTGTTTGGCAGAGTGTGTGGACTGTCAATTAGCTAGCAGTCTGCATGATGGCACATGTCTGGCGGTGTGCGTGGTCTGTTGCTTGGCTGATGATGTGCTTGGATGGTGCTTGGCTGGCGGTATGCGTGGCTAGAGCTTGGGTGGTGGTATGCATGGATGGCATTTAGCTGGTGTTATACATGCATGGCACTTGACTGGCTGTGTGGAGTGCGTGGATTCTCCAGCATTTCATTACCCAGAATCCCATGCAAAACGCAAATTTAGCTAACAATTCACACATTCCTCATATTTCGGTCTGGAAAATTTGTTGGATCATTGCGCCGGCACAAATCTCTCACCATCCATTGTTTCCCTCAGTCTCCTGAAAAAAATTGTACCTCACTTGTGTGGGTGCCCAAAACAGAGAACCTAAAAACGTATAAAATGAAAAACTGAGAGGGAACCAAAGTGGGTCCAGAGGGCAGTTCTTTTTTATCCGTTTTTAGGCTAACACTGCTTTGGAAACCCACACGAGTGAGGTATCATTTTTATCGAGTGACTGAGGGGAATGCTGGGTGGTGTGTGAATTGTGCCGGCGCGGTGATCTCACAACCTTCTCACACAGAAATGTTTGGGTTTGGTAGGTTCCCTAGAAGGCTGTCGAGCTATAAACCAAAAACGTCGGTGACTCCCTTGCAAAAAAATGTTTTTTGTGATAAATAATTTTGATATTTCCATAATAGGTTTTGAGCGAATGCTGGGAGGGTGGAAGTTTGTTGCTCCCCGTAGATTCCAGATCTTTCCATCACATAAAATGTGAGGAATATGTGTTTTGTTTTTTTTACAAAGTTTGAGGTTTGCAAGGGATTCTGGTTAACAGAACCTGGTGAGAACCACACAAGGCGCCCCATCCTGGATTCCACTGGGTGTCTAGTTTTAAAAAATGTAAAGGTTTGCTAGGTTTCCCTACATGCTATATTTGCTGCGGAACCAGGACTGGGACGGGTCCAGGATGTTGCTATCCTCGAGGTAGCGGGTCAGTTGTTTGTTGACGGTCTTCTCGATGACCTTCATCGGCAACGGGAGCAGGGAGATGGGCCGGAGGTTCTTGAGGTCCTTGGGGTCTGCCTTGGGTTTCTTGAGTAAGGCGTTGATCTCAGCGTGATCACAGCTCTCCGGGAAGGTTGCTGTCTCGAAGTAGATGTTGATGGCTTTTCGGAGATGGGGTGCGATGGCGATGCTGGCTTTGTTGAAGATGTGGTGTGGGCAAGGGTCTGACGGAGATCTGGAGTGGATGGTGTTCATGATCTTGATGGTGTCGTCATCGTTGATGTTGGTCCAGGAGAGCAGGCGGTTGGTACGGGTGGTAGTCGTAGGTGCAGGTGTCTCAGTGGTAGTCGGGGCGGTTGTGGCATTGAAGCTGTCGTGGATGTCTGCGATCTTGCGGTGGAAGAAGGTGGCAAGCGAGTCGCACAGGTCTTGCGAAGGTGGGATGTCGTTGTTGTTGGAGCTGGGGTTGGAGAGTTCCTTCCCGATGTTCAAGAGCTCTTTGCTCTTGTGTGCGTTGTTGTCTAGGCGGTCTTTGAAGGAGGCCCTTTTGGCAGATCTGATGAGGTGATGGTGTGTGCCGGTGTTCGTTCACTGAGCCATTTCTTCTCTAGCTTTCGACAGGTTTACTTGGAGGCCTGGAGGTCTTCAGTGAACCAGCTGGCTTTCTTGCTGGTTTAGCTTTTGGAGGGATTCTTGAGCGGGGCAAGGGTGTTGGCGCAGTCGTTGATCCACTGTCTGAGGTTGCGGGCGGCGGTGGCGTTGCCGGGGTCGGTGGGTTCGGCAGGTGGGTTCTGGGCAAGGGTGGTGGTTAGCTGGTCTTCGGTGACTTTGTTCCAGCAGCGGTGGGGAAACGTTGGGTGCGGTGGTGCGTGGTGGATTTCCGGAAGGAGAAGTGTATGCAGCGATGGTCGGGCCAGTGGAGTTCGGTGGTGTGGCTGAAGGTGACGTGGGAGCTTGCGGAGAAGATGGGGTCAAGCATGTGGCCGGCGGAGTGGGTGGGTGTTGTGACGAGTTGTCCGAGTCCGAGGTTGGCGAGGTTGTTGATCAGGGTGGTGGAGTAGTTGGTGTCATTGTTGTTCTCGAGATGGAAGTTCAGGTACCCGAGGAGGATGTAGTCCGTGGAGGCGAGGGTGTGTGTGCTGATGCAGTTGGCGATGGAGTCGCTGAACTATGGTTGGGGTCCGGGGGTCTGTGGACGAGGGTTCCTCTGAGGGTGGTGTTGGGGTCGGTGTGGATGTGGAAGTGCAGGTGTTCAGCGGTGCTGAGGGTGTCATTGGTGCTGGTTGAGACTCTGAGGGTGTTCCTGTGGACAATGGCGATTCTTCCTCCTCCGTTGGTGCAGTCCCTGCGGGTGATCTTGTAGCCGTCCGGGATGGCTCTGGCAATGTCGGGTGCCGAGGAGGGGTTCATCCAGATCTCTGTCAGGAAAGCGTCATCTGGGAAGGTTGAGTCGAGCAGGTCCCAGAGTTCGACGACGTGTTTGTGGGCGGAGCAGGTGTTGTGAGGTGGTTGGGTTCTTTCCTGGCCAAAGGGTTGTTGGGCCGGATGCTGGTGAAGCTGCAGTTCCGGCAGGAGAAGGGCCCTTGGGTGCACTTCGGGGCAGCCAGGCAGCAGGTGTGAGCTCGTCCGGCGTTGAGGGTGCTTGAGACGTAGCGGAGACGGGCGTCATGGCGTTCGCGGGGGCCAGGGGTTCTGGTGCTGGGCGCGGGCCAGGTGCGGACGGGTGCAGACAGGCTTGCCTTAGGCGTGCCTTTTTAACACGCTAGCGGCGCACCCACTGTGCGCGGCTGCACAGCGGCTGCCATAAGGAGAGGTGAGAAGGAGGAGGCAGCTGGAAGGGGGGGCGATGAATGGGAGCGGGGGCGGACCGCAGGGGACGCGCGGCGGGAAAGCAGGACCAGAGAAGGACACAGAGGGTGTAGTGTAGCTCCTATTTTCCCAATAGGCTCTGCGCATTGGAATAGTACCTACAGCAGTAAAGGCCTAGGCCAGACGTAAACTAGGTCTACTACTGTCGATGCTAGACTTAATTTTTGGGTTTGCCAGCTAAGCTCAGAGTTCGCTAGAAACTTTCTCGAATGTTCAAGGAAGGGATTAACTCCCCTGATTAGACAAGAAGGGATTTAGTTTCTGACAACCATAGAACATGACAACTTTGCTCTCCCCTAATCAAGAGTCAATCTCGAGAGTCGTGTGAGCACAAGGCAATTATTTTACTCAGTCAGTACGTGAATTCTTAGTCTCATCAGAATGTAGAGAAAAGGAAGAGACGGGCGCGTTCAATAAAAGATGTTATTTATTGATCAGTCTCTTTTCTCGTACAAGAGAAATGGATCGATATTATTGCAATACTTATAGTTAAGTAAAGTGCATACATTAAAAGCAATAGTATAAAATAATACTGTAAAAACATTGATATGGTTTCTGAGCCATATGATGTTTAAAATGATTAAAATATATTTACATACACATATACATTTGACTAAACGTACTCAACTGGTGTTTCTAAATACGCCTACCCCGTGTACCTGACCTAAGTCTAATGCGTGGGCGGGAATAGAAAGTTACAGTTTAAGTTAAGTTTGTTTTTGCCAAGTGAATAACTAAAGAATTCTCTGTGAGGGGTTATTCAGTTCTGTACCTGGAAGTTAGGATAAATGAGGAATGGTATCTCTTTCTCTGCTCTCGATATTCCAGGCTGCCTGCGAGGGCTACCCGGAAGCGCCGGTGCTGGGTCTCTCGGCTTGAGATAGCAGCGCGTCTCTCAGCGCGTCAGGAAGGCGGGGCTGCTGCCAACGGGGTCTGCTTCTGCTCTCGGCTTCGGCAAGTATGGCTGCTCCGTCTTGTCACCACGCGTGTGTTTGCATAGGGCAAGGTCGGCAATATTTATACCTTAAAGGTGCCGAGATTGAGGTAAGGATGGACATAGGTACGTCAATAAAGATGTCATACGACTTGCTCGTTAGCACATTCTTTTGCAAAAGTTCTCTGTGAAATCAAAACAATGGCCGCACGGATTATCCAGGTTGTCATAGGTTTGATTTGTTATGAGAACGTCGTATGCCTTATCAAGGGCTGGAGGAATGTCGCTTGTCTAATTAGATCTCAAGCGTTATGACCTAATCAGATAACACGTTCCTGTGCCGTAGTGTGACTGCGTCAGATAACGGTATCTGCATCATGGGGGATTTCTTGCCTCATGGGCTGACTGTTAGTTAACTTGATAGTTAGTTTAACCAGAATAGGGTCAGGAATAGGGGGACTGATTCAGAACCTATAGAAATACACGACAAGGGCAACTAATGGGCACAACAAGCAAAGGGTGAAGGGGGAAGAAAAAAACGAGCACAACTAAACAATTAGGGAAACAGGCATCAACAGCAGCCAGACCGGCAAAAGCGGGTCCGGCGAAGGACACAGAAGGCAAAAACCGGCACAACAAAGCAGAGGGAATGAAAGGCGGAGAGAAAAGAGCACAAGTAACAATTTCAGAATCAGGCAGCAGCTGCAAAAACAGGCGAAGGACACAGAAGGCAAAATGGGCACAACAAAGCAGGGGGAGGGGAGGAGCCAAGATGGCGATCGGAACGGTCGCATAAACGCCTCGCTCCGTGATCCCTTCCTCCCCGCCATCTATCCTGTCTTTAATCCTGTTCGGGGCGTTCCGAATTTGGTTACCAAGGAAGAGCCTTCACTTACCGTCTGTTTCCGGGGCTCCGGCGTGCAGTGGTTTCTGCGATCTGCCCTTGTCGTCCTGCCGGCCTTCCCGGCCTTGACGCCGGGGCCTCGAGTACAGTGTCTGCCCGGAGGTGTTCGGGGTGCCGGCGGTCCGGAACCGGTGGAGAGACCCGATGGCGGGAGCCTGAGAGCCGCGGACCGGAGAGACTGGAGCGGACCCACCCCCGATAGTGGGCCGCCCCACATGCCCGTTATCCTGCCGGACCGGAGAGAGAGGCCGCGTTGTCCGGCACCCCTTGGGTGATACGCCCCTCCTGTTGATTGTCCCGCCTGGGAGCCGGTGCAGGGCTCCCCGAGAGTTGTGGGGAGCACGCCCGTTCTTCTGGTGACTCTCCTTTCTCTGCTGAGCGCCATCCGCCGCGGATCTACTGTGTGTCCTGGGGCCTCCGGCACTCGTGGTGGACTTGGAGGCGGACGAGATAATGGCGGCGGGTGCTGTGCTCAAGATGGCGGATGACCTCTCGGAGTGTCTTCCTCCTGGATACAGGGACGTTGCTGCATTTGCTCTCCCCGGCCCTTGTTTGCTTCGGGCGGCCCCTACATGGAGTGCTGTCTTGCTTGCCCTGGCTGCTCTACGGATCGACCTGTCCTTGCAATGCCGGGACTTGGAGTTGCGGATCGCCGCCATGGTTGCTCCGCCATTTTGTGGCGCTGTGTCGTCTCCCCGAGTTGGTTTCGTTGTATCTCCTCCGGCTGCTGTGCTGGTATCTCCGGATGATTGCTCGATTCCATGGGATCAAGTGGACTTGATGCCGATGCTGCAGTGTTTCCTACGTCCTGATTTCTTTGCTTCGTCCTGGTCGGCCTGGATTTTGTACTTGACCACGTGGATATTTGGTGTACTTTTGTATTCTGACTGCAGCCGAGCTTTCCTGGTTGCTTCTTGGTGGCCGGGACGCTGTTCCACAAGGATTCCACTTGTTTTCCCTAACTGGTATGAGCCCACTATATCGTACTGTTTCTTGGCCATGTCGGGGTCTGGCGGTTCTGCTCTTCGTAGAAGTGGACAGGGGTGATCGTGCCTGAGTGCCTGCGGAACTTTCGCTTTGTTACTGGCATCTCCGGGCCTCACTGTCTGGACAGTTTCTGTCTTCATCCTCTGTGTAGGCTTTTCTCAGTATCCTATTTGTCCTCGATTATTGATCTTTTGTTGCGGGTGGGGAGGTGTTCTGTGTTCCGATCGCCGGCTCCTCTCCTCTCTCTCTCCTTTCTCCTTTTTCCTCTTCTTTTCTCTTTTTCTCCTTTTCTTTCTCTGTTATTTCTCCCTTTCTCTTTTCTTCTATCTTTCGGGTGCTTCTGGGGCGACAGGCACGCTGTTTAGTGGGGTAGGCCATAGCCATTACAGTGATGTAGGGTGGGGGGGGTGTTTGTTATTTTAGTTTGTTTAGTTCTATGGTCCCTTTTTGCTTCTTTTCTAGGGGGTGGGCTATGTCCCTTTTTCTTTCTCCTTCGTTTTGCGAGCGTCTGCACTTTCTCCTTTTCGGGGCGGGTGGGCTGTCTATGTGGCGTCCTATTAAATTGTTTGCTACGTTTTGTTCTTGATTTTTGACCCTTTGATGGGCATAGGATGTCTTTGGGATTCGCCCTACTATGGTTACCTGATTGCGTGGGGGGCTATATCCCTCCCGTCCCCCCCCCCCTTTTTCTTTTGTCTATGTTGCATGACGCACTGGTAGATATGGCTGCTGCCTCCTCTATAAATCATAAAATGGAACCTTGTTTATCCTGGTGCCTACTGTGTAACGACTTTATTCTTCGTCTATACTGTATTCAGTTTGCCATACGCATTGTTGTTGCTCCTTTTTATCTCTCCTGCTTTTGCGGCCGGCCCCTGTGGTTGTAGGCCTGCGCTTGTACTGATACGCATATTTCAATAAAGGTTTTTTAAAAAAAAAAAACAAAGCAGGGGGAATGAAAGGGGTAGACAAACGAGCACAAGTAACAATCACAGATTCAGGTAACAGCAGCAAGAATTGGCAAAAGCGAGAGAGCAAACCAAGGGCCTAACACTGGCCACCAGGGATTAGGCGCAGGTGGTATCCTGCAGGTAGAGCCAGGCCTCAATCTCCCAGCAGCAGCTGGGCTAGGACATGGGCACAGGCTAGTGGCGCTGCGCGGCATGGGGGACGACCTGCCTGGATCAGGGTCAAGGGTCGCTCAAACAAGTGTTATTTTTATTTGCCTTTCTATGCATTTCTGCCTTCCAAATGTAAGACAGTATGAAAAAAGAAGTAATTTTGAACCATACCCTCTAATTCACATGCTAATATGGGTACCCACAAATTCAGAGATGCACAAATAAGGAGTAGTTTCTTACCTGTAACTCCAGTTCTGTAGTAGGGGTATCTCTGTTACAGTCATAATCTAGTGAATAGTCCCGCTCATGTGCGGGGACCCCAGACCAATCAAAAATAATCTCTTAAACTGTCTTCTTTGCAGTAGTGCATAGACCCTTAAGAGAAAATTAAAGACAGATAATGCAGCCTATACATGCAAGGCTACACTGTCCAGTACTTCAACTAGAAATGCAAAGGATATTCCACCAATATCACATTTAAACCTGTCTGCCAGGTTTTGTGGTAAATAAATAAATAATACCTCTCTTTTTGACTAGACATATATCATAACAGATAGCTCAATAAATAAGAGTCAAGATTCGAGGTAGTAGGAGTTTTTGCAGGTTTAATACAGCATGAGGACAGGAACAGGACAACCTGCATAGGAATGGGATGACAGGGCCCAGCAGCTGCTGGGGCTGGATCTGGGATGAGCGCGCTGACTTTTAATAACAATACATGAGCATATATACATAACGCAAACACATAGCATTACATTGCAGTAGGCGTAGCAGTGGGTGGAGCAGAAGGTGTGACGCGTAGCAGTCGCGAAAGATAAGGGCAAAAGTAGGTGTAACTGGGCGTATACATAGACATGTGGTGCAAACGTAACAGAATATGTCATGAATGGGGCGGAAATCATGGAGGGGGCTACCTGAGGAGCCGGGACCTCTAACCTGATGGTGCGCGCAAACTGGCAATGACGTATCACTAGGAGAAGCTGGGGGCTATGAACTCTGTGCTAGGAGCAGAGACTGAAGTCTGGAGGGTCGGAGCGACATGTACCTAAACCCTATCTAGTATCTGATGTTTAGGGAACATGTTGATATGAACTAGAAGTTAGGAGGGGAAAGGCTAACTTGATTCTAAGACTGGACCATGCATTATTCTACATGTAGTGCGTGATGAAGAATATGAAATGACCATTAAATGCAGTATTTCTCTAACGTGGAGACGTGAAGGCTAGACAATGACGGAAACTATTGATGCAGTTCAGTAGCTTAGGAATGCAGAGAAGGAGGACTGAACTGATAACTGGAATCATAACATATTCTTGGCAGACTCAGAGACTGAGCCAGGCTGGGCCGGGCACTGCGAGGCAGGAAGTAAGTGAAGGGTCGAGGATACAGGTGGGGGCTGTATCCCTCCTCAGCGAGGCTTCAGGAGACAGGAGCTGAATCTGGTGTCCAGGCCCTTTTGAGGCCTAGAAACGGGGACTTTACAATGGAATAACGTGCACACTGAGAAACGTGGCAACGTAGCTTTACATAGGCCTGATATTCGTAGTATTCACGAGGACTAGAAACTGGCATACTAGAGATGGACACAACTGTAATTGCGTCTTTAATCAAACATGGGGAATAACATATGCATATTTAATCATGCACACATAACATATGATGGATGACACGTAGGGACACAGAACATGGCAAAATTTACTTTTCCACATTCCCTCCTTGTCACTACGTTTCCATCAGGAAACATCAATATTCATGATACCATCTATCATTTCATACAGTATCATTTGCTCGTCTCGAATTATCCTGGAACGGGATTTAGAACGGGGCTTGGGACTAGGAATACAAGAGGTAGCACAAATGCCGCAAATCGCAGGGCCACATTGTATACAGAGGCAGCAGCTGAATATGATCGCTACTGCAATACCTAGAAAGGACAAGACTTTCCATCCCCAGGCGGAAATTATATTCCAGAACCAACCGGACCATGTCCAGGTGCCTGGATCTTGGTGTATCAGATGGGCAATTTTATGGAGTCTGGTTATAGCTGAATAAACAGACGGCGCGTTATTTGGAATGAAAATGCAGCAACTAGATCCGATGACTCTACAGGCCCCGCCCCTATCGGCCAGTATGACGTCAAGGACGAGACGATTCTGTAAAACGACAAATCTCATAGCAGATTGCTCTTCAGTTAGGTTACCTAGAGCAGAGGCAGTCTCATTTACTACAGCTTCAAGGGTTCTGGTTAATCTACGGATTAACTTACTATTCTGGACAGGTCCTATAAAGAAGAAGAAACCTTTATTGAAATCGGTATATTGTTCTAGAGCAGTTTCAGTATAATCGACAATTGGGGACTCCCTTTTATGTCTAATGTGTACTAGATGTGTGTTTCTATGATAATCAGATGGGGCTAGGAAAACTGGTGGCAGTAGGAAGGCAATGTAACAGGTTCCCTCCCAATCGAGGGGCAGACGAACATATGCGGTTTGACCACAAATAAAATATGAATGACGTGAAGCTTTAAAGATAGATTTCCCACTGTCACTATACTTGACAATAGTAGTACAATCACTATGTCCTACATGTACAGAACCATTATTTCGGACACATAATTCGCCTTTGACTGGTAGTACTGAAATAGCGGGTAAGTCTGGAGTAGTATCAGACTGAACATTCAGGACCATGAAATTCGACGAATAATTACCTAAATTATACACTTCATTTTCTAGATCTAAACCTGTTCTGTGGGGAAGACCTTGCTTGTCTGGAAAACATGTACTGTTAAGAAAAGACATATCTGTTGAGGATGACGTTAACGTGGACCATGCTCCACACGAACCATTATGTGAGAATGGATAAGGAAAAAGTGGCAGAACTCCCTTCGGCGTCTGGAAAGGGGGGAGTCGACCACATACCCAACAATTAGTGGCATTGCTGGTCTGGTGTGAGTAATGTAACATGCGGATAAAAGTATTGTTTCGCATAGCGAGGCGGTAGGAAAATTCATGAGGGGGCAGATCACTAAACGTGTGCTCTGCTGTAACATTAGAAGACTTATTTACATGTGAAACTGGGAAACATAGGTAAAATGCATAACTGGTGCAGGAAATCATAAGGCTGGAAAACAATATGAAACATAGAAAAACGATACATCGGATTGAGTTTTGACTAACTCTCTCACTATGGGGGTCTATTTTATACATGTCAGAAACAGTCTAACCGTTTCACCTAGGGGAGGACTTAGACAATCAAACTGGCTGACTTAATTTACTAGACCGTAGTTTCTGTTTATACTCCTGCTGCGGAGTTTTCTCTAACAGGGGAGGGGTTGTAACAATGTCTTTTGCGGGACAGTCCTTGAGAACAATATTCTGGCAATCCTTTGAATCCTGGGAAATGTTCTTTAAGGCGGGTTTCAGTCCATTAAAAAGTTTAATATGAGAAAGGTGCACCCAGCCTTTGCGTCCTTCCAACTTCACGGCTGTACGGGTGGTGAGGAGGACCTGTCGGGGCTCTTTCCATCGAGGCTCCAGCGGACTTGATCTGTCAAAGTTGCGGACCATCACCATGGATCCTGGAACGATTTCATGCGGTGCCACCTCGGTATTGTCTGGAAATGCGGCGGCAACCTGTGAACGACATGAGTTGAGGGCAGACATCAAGGAAGCTAGGTAATCTGTCAGCATATTACTTGAAACATCGGTAATACTTCGGGGTCTAGGAGTACCCCACATGTTAGGGGGGCGGCCGAAAACGACCTCATACGGGGACAGACCTGATCTGGAATGTGCGACCATGCGCATATAAAATAAAGCGACTGGTAGAGCTACTAGCCAGTCCACACCTTTTTCTTTACACACTTTGGCAATACGGATTTTCAGGGTCTGGTTATGTCTCTCAACGAGACCGGCTGCTTCAGGATGGCGTACACAATGGAACTTCCACTGGTACCCTAGCAAAAGGGAAACATGCTTCATGAGTTCAGATGAGAATGGCTGGCCGTTATCAGAATATACGACTCTAGGGAGTCCATAACGAGGGAAGAACTCACGAACCAACTGCTTGGCAGTGGTCGCGGCTGTGTAATCTGGGACTGGATATGCTTCTGTCCACCTGGACAAAGCGCATACAACTACAAGGACATACTTGAAACCTCGACATCGCTCCATCTGAATATAATCCATCTGGAGGACTTCAAAAGGGTGGTCAGGGGGCTGGAAACCACCTTGTTCCACCGGGACACTTTTACCTGGATTAAACTGACAACATATCATACAGGTACGGACTTTCTGCTTGGCTGCAGCTCGTAAATGCTTGTTGAACCAAATGTTCTGGATACTGTCTAACATAGCTTTTTCTCCTAAATGTGCTGGACTATGTGCGGTATTAATAATGACTTGAACCATAGAGTCGGGGAGAAACCATGTGGCTCTACCCTTCGTTAACCATCCTTGATCTGTCTGGATCCCTCCTTGTTCGGACCATTTCTTGATTTCTTCTGGAGTAGCATGTAACTGGATATCTATGACATCTTGTGTAGGGTCCTTAACTGTCATACATGTAATCGGATCTGGAGTATGTGTCTGATTAACTGGAATATCTGGAGTCTGTGCTGTAAGCTTGGCTGTGCGATCTGCTAGATCATTACCCTGGGAAATAATGTCAGTGACTTTCGTATGTGCTTTGCACTTCATGATAGCAATGGATGTCGGTAAATGTATGGCATCTAACAGAGCTTGAATAAGGAGACCATGCTGAATCTTGGTTCCATGAGAAGTCATGAAACCTCTCTCCTGCCAGAGCACTCCGAAGTCGTGTACGACTCCAAATGCGTAGCGTGAATCTGTGTAAACATTAACTTTCAAGTTCTTGGCGTGTATACAGGCTTGTGTCAGGGCAACTAGCTCTGCTGCTTGAGCGGACAGGGTATCAATACGGTGTGTCTCAATAACTTCGGTGTCAGTAGTCACTGCATACGCGGCTACTAGTTCTCCTGTACTAGTTCTCATACATGAACCATCCACATAAAGTGTCAGGTCGGGATCTGGTAACGGAATATCTGTCAGATCTTGCCTTGGTTTTGTCGTAATGTTAACTACTTCCACACAGTCATGTGTGGCAGAATTTGAATTAACTGATGGTAACAGTGTAGCAGGGTTCAGGATGTTGCAGCGTCTGATTTCTATGTGTGGCTGGAACAGTGTCAATTCATAACCTGTTAAACGTGCAATTGTCAAGTGCTGAGTTTGTGTTCGATTTAGAAGAACTTCTACTGAGTGTGGAACCTGTACTGTCAGGGAGTGTCCTAAAACTATGGAATCACTTTGTCTGATAGCTAGTGCTGTGGCTGCAACTGACTTGAGGCACGCAGGCAGAGCCTGGGCTACAGGATCTAATGTGCTAGAAAAATAAGCACATGGCTTGTATTGTCCTGCTTGATCTTGTGTGAGAACAGATAATGCTGTACCTTCACGTTCTGTGACGAAAAGTGTAAAAGGCTTACTGTAGTTCGGTGTGGCTAGAACTGGAGCTTGGCATAAAGCTTTCTTTAACTCGTTGAAACTAAGTGTATGTTCAGATGTCCAAGGGAGGACAGTCGATACGGCTGCCTCCTGTGTCGTTAACTGTATCAGTGGTTTGGCTAGAAATGCATACTGAGGAATCCATTGTCTACAATAAGAAGTAAGGCCGATAAAGGCACGTACCTCCTTCTGTGTCTTGGGCTGAGGAAGACTCGCTATTAACTGGATACGGTCTGGTGTCAACTGCCTACCCCTCTTGGACAGCAAGTATCCTAAGTATACCACTTGCTGGACACAGAATTGAAGCTTCGAAGGGGACACCTTGTGCCCCATCTCGGCCAGGAAATACAGAACCGTTAGTAACGCTCGCTCGCAATCACGTTCAGAACGGGCTGTGATCAGTAGATCATCGACATACTGGAGCAGGGCAGTGTCAGTTGGCATGTGAATATTATCAAGTTGTCTCTTAAGTGCTTGACTGTAAATACTAGGACTTTCTGTGAAACCTTGAGGAGCGCGTGTGAACATATAGCTCCTTCCATTTAAACAGAATCCGAAAAGAAACTGGCTGTCTGGATGAATTGGAACGCTAAAAAATGCATTCTTGAGGTCGATTACTGTAAAGAACATGGCTTCGGAATCAATGGCTGTCAATAGGGAAGAGATATCTGGGACAACTGGGTACTGCGGAATAATACATTTATTAAGCTCTCGTAGGTCGATCACTAATCGATATACTGGGGGTGCTTTTGGATCAGTACGTTTCATGACTGGAATGATCGGAGAATTGCATACGTTGGAGTCAGTTTCTACAACCACTCCTTGAGCCATGAGCTCGTCAATAATTTTGGATAAGGCTGCTACAGCCTCGGGTGGCAATCTGTACTGTCTGATTCGTGGTAACACTACACCTGGCTTGAGAGTCACACGATAGGGTGTGATTTGCATGTACCCTACATCAGTTGGACCTTGCGCCCATAAATGCTGTGGAACATTAGACAGTCTTGGATCAAAATCTCGTAATACATAGTGACCCTTAAAGTCACGTAGGAACAGACGTATTCCCTCTGGGGAACAACATATAACTGCACCTAGCTCTTTCAGTGTTTTAATGCCTAATAGATTTTCTGGACATGACTTAGTAAGTAACAGATCAGTAGTACGGGACAATGGACCTACTTCTAGAGTGACTGGCTTTGATATTTCATTTATAATGGGTTTTCCTGAAAATCCAAGGGAAACATTTCTAGAGCCTGAGAGCGGAGCCCCTGGAACTTCGGCATGACTAATTGTGGTCCTACTTGCCCCTGTATCAATCAAAAACTTTCTGTCTTTCCCTAATACTTGACTGTGAACATAGGGACCTTCTTGATCTACAGGTATCTCGATGAGAGGCAAGCCTACCTCCCTCTCCAGGCTGTTTCATGAATACTGCTGATACTCTGGATACTCAGACTGTGCATACTGGTACATCTGCGAGGTAACATGCTGTGTTGCAGCTATAGGCTGCGGTGCGGTAACTGTCTGTGGTGCATTCTGTGACTGAGGAATCTGTGAAACTTGTTCTTGTCTAGGCGGACGTGGTCTTTCTTTTGTTTTACCGGTAGCTATGTTGTGTTTCAGAACTGCACACTCATTTATAAAATGACCTGGCTGTTTACAATAATTGCAATTCCCTTTTACGGGAGCTGCAGGATGACTGGCTTGATGCGGACCCCTCTTCTGACTGTCTTGAGGAACAGATTGTGCAACTAGTACTTTCATTTTCGTGTCTTTCATACGTTTTCTCTCGTGTTCTTGTTCTTCTCTGATTCTATTCTGGTGGTACTGAAGCATCTGCAACATCTGGGACGGGGTATTAGCTTGCCAGGTACTTTCGACTTTCAAGACTCGATTTTTAATTTGTGGGCTTGAATTCTCGACTAATTTAGTAACAAAAAGATGAGGGTATGACTCACTACTTGTCTTGAGGCCACTATTGATGCTAAAGCATTTTTCAAACCTAGAATAAAAATCACTAATATCTTCCTCTTGTTTCTGTTTACAGGCTGAGATTGCATCCCAGTCTTCTTTTCTAGTTGTCAATAATCTGGGTAAAACTTGAATCAATAATTCTGGTAATTCTTTACATTTCTCTCCTAGACCGGTACCTGGTACTCGTGCCTTGTCTTCAGCTTCTAGAACTGCCCAATCGATCTTTTTCTCTCCCACCTCCCATTCTTTTTCCTTTAGCTTTTCATACACCCCTGCGGGCAACAGGACCTTTAACATTTTAATTATGTCTGGGTATGTGTATTCTCCCATACGGAGCATGTCTTTTAGTTCTCTATGGAACCCTGCTGGATCTTTGTCATGACAGGGAATTAATTTCTTCATTTCGAGGAGTTCCATCTTTGTAATCGGGGTGTAAACAAACACTCGTTGCATTTCACCGTCCTCTGTCTTAACTGGATGCACTTCTCGTAACGGGTTCTGTCTTTCCATGTAAAATGGTTTACTTTCTGGGGGTGAGACATGAACAAAATGCGGGTTCAGAAACGTTCTATATTTGTGGCGCTGTTCTAGAATGACACTAATTAAGTCGGTACCTAGACCTCTCCATCTATACTGGAGTAACTCGTTCAGGATATCGTGTAACGGACCTGGATCAGAGTGCTGACCCTCATACAGAGTAATGAGGTGCTGGATCATATACATACCCACCAGTCGCTGCTCGGCTGGGGGCAATTTCAGAAACATTTGTGCCACTATTTCGTCTGGAAAAGTGGTAGAATCAGTAATCCATCGGACTGCTGATCGGGCTAGTTCTTGTTCATGCATGGTACTTAACTCACTGTAACCGATTCGTGATTTTAGAATGTGATCGGTAGCTTGGAACACTTGTTCTAGAGAACCTTGTTCTGGTGCTGAATGATGGAAAGTAGACTTGTGTTCTAGGCGTAAATGGCGATCTGGAAATCTAGATTTTCCTACATACGCTATCCTGGCGGGATTCTCGTCCTCTACCTCTTCAGTATCAGAGTTACTTTCTTTCTCGCTTACTTGTGCTGCTTTACGTTGTTCGTGTATCTTTATTATTTCTCTACGGATTTTCTTGTACATACTCTCCATGGCACTAATGGTATTGTGCTTACCCTCGGCTATATTATCACTCCACTTTGTCAGGATTTTCATTTCGGCCTGATCTTTAGACGGGTAATCTTGTTCTCTTATTAGACAGTTAATTAAAAACTTTAATATCATACGCTGGATCTCAGCTTTCCTTTGAGACATGGCATCACTAATACTTTCTGGATCATCCCCTGTACGGATGAAACGATATATTCTGTCTAGATCTTCTTTCATATTGGGTAGGGTGACTAGATACTCGGTCACCCTCCTTACGCGTACTGAATATAAAACCATATTATTCTCGCCTGGGACTGGGTCATAGGCACATTCGCCAAGGGCTTGCCTGATTTCTGCAACAGACTTATTACTCTTGGGAGTACGCTGTGATGCTTGAGCATGTAATTCGAGTGCTGATAAACGCTTGCGTGGCGGCGGGGTTTGAGGAGGACCTCCTCCTGCGGCCCCTAGACTAGAATCGTCGACTGATATTCTTCGTGGCGGAGCGGGAAATTGAAATGCTGGCTGGACCGGGGGTACCGTAGCAGGTACGGCATGGGGTGCCCCGGTGTCTGGAGGAGCAGGATGTGCCTGATTTACAGGGACTGGCGGGGCGCGAACAGGATTTGCATATTCAGGGACTGTGTCGTCCAGATAGGACGAAATAAAAATATCAGCTGCGGTCGGTTTGTGACGTAGCTTGGTCGGAACTAATGGTGACGGAAAATTACTGGATGCCTCCGGGGTCGCTTTTGGCAAGCCCTCGGCAAGAAGAGGATACATACCCTTAATAAGGGCATTCCTCTGTCTGTCTCTCTGTTCAGTTTTGACTTGTTCACCTATCTCGATTAATTCTTTTTCTTGGGCTCGCTCTTGGGATTCTCTACTTAATTCTGACTTTCTGATTTCTTTTTCGGTTCTTTTATGAGCTTCTTTGCGCCATAACTCAATGGCATCTTTCTGTGATTGTCTGGCTTTCTTTTTCCATAATGCTTCTTCTACTCGCATGATGCATTCGGCATCCCATGTACCCGATACGGGCCATCTATACTTTTCTTCTAACTGTTTGGTATACTCTACCCATAAATCTAGATACAATATGGCACTTATGCCATGTTTCTGATACATAAAGTGACCTGGACTGTCCCTGGGCGGGACGGGAACTGCTGCTTCCAGCAGACCCTTTCTCGTTTTCAACTGACGTAACTTGGAAAATATGGGCATGACTGAACTGTAATCTAGACACAGTACAATACACAATGAACACGATACTTATTCCCCATTCATACCACGACATTAGAATACATGAAAAACATTTAAAATAACAGTTCGAACAGAATACTACCTGGAAATACTGAGAACAGAACACATAAATTTTCTCGAGAACAGAAACTGACTAGAACAGAAACTAGATGCACTGCTGAAACAGTACGAAACTTACCGGTCTCATAAAGAGACACGTCAGGACCCGCATCCACCGAAGTGGACACTTCGTTTGTGGGACTGTGTACCACCAACCCACAGACCAGAGTCAATGAAATTGACCCTGTCTAGATACCACCCCAGTAACGGTACTCACCGGGCAGCAAGAACGGAAGGCCTCGGACTGCACTGGACTGCTACGACGACGGACGACGAACTTCGGACTTCGGACTTCAGTTACGGGTGGACCTCCGGATACCTCGGACCTTGGACTCTTGGCTTGGGCTCTGGTCGGGACTCGCCGCGTTCCTCCACCGTCTCGTCTGGATGCTGGACCGCCTCCTCCGTCTCCTCCGTGGGCCTGAGGGATACTTGAGCAGAAATATCTGCCACTGCGCAGAAGAGTTCCGTCACGACTGCAGAGGGTCAGGGGGTCGGCGTGGCTTCACCGACGCGTGGGGAAAGGGCAAGTCCCTGTTCGGGCGCCATTATGTGGTAAATAAATAAATAATACCTCTCTTTTTGACTAGACATATATCATAACAGATAGCTCAATAAATAAGAGTCAAGATTCGAGGTAGTAGGAGTTTTTGCAGGTTTAATACAGCATAAGGACAGGAACAGGACAACCTGCATAGGAATGGGATGACAGGGCCCAGCAGCTGCTGGGGCTGGATCTGGGATGAGCGCGCTGACTTTTAATAACAATACATGAGCATATATACATAACGCAAACACATAGCATTACATTGCAGTAGGCGTAGCAGTGGGTGGAGCAGAAGGTGTGACGCGTAGCAGTCGCGAAAGATAAGGGCAAAAGTAGGTGTAACTGGGCGTATACATAGACATGTGGTGCAAACGTAACAGAATATGTCATGAATGGGGCGGAAATCATGGAGGGGGCTACCTGAGGAGCCGGGACCTCTAACCTGATGGTGCGCGCAAACTGGCAATGACGTATCACTAGGAGAAGCTGGGGGCTATGAACTCTGTGCTAGGAGCAGAGACTGAAGTCTGGAGGGTCGGAGCGACATGTACCTAAACCCTATCTAGTATCTGATGTTTAGGGAACATGTTGATATGAACTAGAAGTTAGGAGGGGAAAGGCTAACTTGATTCTAAGACTGGACCATGCATTATTCTACATGTAGTGCGTGATGAAGAATATGAAATGACCATTAAATGCAGTATTTCTCTAACGTGGAGACGTGAAGGCTAGACAATGACGGAAACTATTGATGCAGTTCAGTAGCTTAGGAATGCAGAGAAGGAGGACTGAACTGATAACTGGAATCATAACATATTCTTGGCAGACTCAGAGACTGAGCCAGGCTGGGCCGGGCACTGCGAGGCAGGAAGTAAGTGAAGGGTCGAGGATACAGGTGGGGGCTGTATCCCTCCTCAGCGAGGCTTCAGGAGACAGGAGCTGAATCTGGTGTCCAGGCCCTTTTGAGGCCTAGAAACGGGGACTTTACAATGGAATAACGTGCACACTGAGAAACGTGGCAACGTAGCTTTACATAGGCCTGATATTCGTAGTATTCACGAGGACTAGAAACTGGCATACTAGAGATGGACACAACTGTAATTGCGTCTTTAATCAAACATGGGGAATAACATATGCATATTTAATCATGCACACATAACATATGATGGATGACACGTAGGGACACAGAACATGGCAAAATTTACTTTTCCACAGTTTCACCATGGAAAACACTTCCCTCCTTCACCAAATCCTTGGAATGATAGAGAGGAAGGACAGGACAGACAAGCCCCCATAGGCTGCCATTATGTGGCTTAAAAAGGGATACCGTGCATTTAAGGAAACTTTCCAGAACTCTCCTGGTATCCCAGAATGCACAGCAACTCCCTCCACTTTCAGTTCTTTTTGGAGGTGTATACAGCTAGACCTGTAGCATTCATCATTTTATCCTTTTCTCCACCGGGGAGGAGGGCGGGCGCTTATGGCTATAACAGAGATACCCCTACTACAGAACTGGGGTTACAGGTAAGAAACTACTACTTCTGTAGTAGGGGATCTCTGTGTATAGTCATAATCTAGTGAATAGAATGGCAAGGCCATCCAAAAAACAACCTGGCGGTGGAGAAAAATAAGGCAACACCACTACTGTGCAAACAGATTTCTCAATGAAGCCTGCTCAACCTGAGCATCTGTCCTGGCATCAGAGTCCAGACAGTAATGCCTAGCAAAGGTATGGACCGACTTCCAAGTGGCAGCCTTGCAGATCTCTGCAATGGGAACATTGCGAAGCAAAGCTATTGTAGCCGCTTTGCCCCTGGTGGAATGAGCCTTAGGCTTACCCCCTAAGGTCATATTCGCTTTCAGATAGCAAAGCTGGATACAAGATACAATCCACCTAGAGATGGACTGTTTCGAAGCAGCCAGACCAGTCCTAACCAACCCATAGTTGACAAACAATTGGTCGGATCTGCGAAGGTCTTTGGTTTTATCCAGATAGAATTTCAGCACCCTTCTGACATCCAGGGAATGAAGAGACCTTTCTGCTGGAGTGGAAGGATTCTGAAAAAAAGTCGGTAAAGTTATAACCTGATTAACATGAAAATCAGAAATCACCTTGGGAAGGAACTTAGGGTGAGTAAGCATAACAACCTTAGCAGCATGAAATACAGTATAAGGTTCCTGGCAAATCAATGCCTGAATCTCACTCACCCTGCGTGCCGATGTAATGGCCACGAGCAACGCCGCCTTCCAAGAAAGGTGCTGCAGTGAAGCCTTGTGAATAGGCTCGAAAGGTTCCTTCATCAGCCTGGACAGCACTACATTCAGTTCCCATGCAGGTGAAGGAAGCCAAACAGGAGGGAACACCTTCTTCAACCCTTCCAAAAAATCCTTAATCACAGGAATCTGGAAGAAGGATGTCTTCGAAGGGCATTTTCTGTAAGCAGTCAATGCAGCCAGGTGAACCTTAATGTAATGGAAATTAAGGCCAGACTGAGCTAGATGCAGAAGGTATGGAAGGATAACATCCTCCTTGCAGGTCGTCGGATCATAGTTCTTAGACATACACTAGATGCAGAATCTCTTCCATTTGTAAGCATAAGAGGTCCTAGTAGATGGCCTCTTAGCCACCTTCAATATGTCCATGCAATCCTCAGGAAGATTCAGCTGGCCATATTGCACTATCTCAGGAGCCATGCCACCAAACTCGAAGACGAGAGGTTGGGGGTGCACCATCTGCCCCCCGAACTTCGTGAGAAGGTCCTGCCAACACGGCAGCCGCCGATGAGGTAGGATCGACCGATGAAGCAGGTCCGTGAACCACCACTGCCTGGGCCATTCCGGAGCAATGAGGATCATCCGCGCCCGGGATCAGGGGAATGGGTGGAAAAGCGTACAGAAAGCTGTTCGACCAGCTGATCCATAACGCGTTCCCCAGAGTCCCTGGTTGATAATACCTCGAGGCGAAGTCGTGGCATTTGCTGTTTTCGGCGGTGGCGAACAGATCCACATCTGGAGTGCCCCACATGGCGAAGACGTCGCCGAGCACCTCGTCGTTTATGACCCACTCGTGGTTTTCCTGAAGCAGTCTGCTGAGGGCGTCCGCCTGAACATTCTGCACACCTGGCAGATGAGTCGCTGTTATCGTCAGTCCTCTGGCTAGCAGCCAGTGCCAGATCGCCTGCGCTTCCTGTGACAGTGTGCACGATCTTGAGCCCCCCCTGCTTGTTGAGATAATACATCGTGGTCGTATTGTCCGTCTGTACAAGCAAGGAGTTGGTCTGGAAGGACGGATGAAAGGCCTTCAATGCCAAGTGAACCGCTCTGAGTTCCAGGAAATTGATGTGATAGGTGGACTCTGCTGGAGACCACGTTCCCTGGATTTGTAGATGTTCTGAATGCACTCCCCAGCCCTGGAGAGACGCATCCGTCATGATAGTCTGAGTCGGGATATCCTTGTGGAAAGGAACCCCCCTGAATAGATTCTCTGCCGAGCACCACCATCTCAGGGACTGCTGGGCATGACGAGACAACTGGATCCTGTCGTCCCAGCACCCTTTCCTCTGGTCCCATTGATCCTCCAAGCATTCCTGCAACGGCCTCATGTGTAGGCGCGCATGTGGGGTGAGGAAGATACAAGAGGCCATCGACCCCAGTAGAGAAGACACCGTCCTCGCTGTTGTAGATGGAGCAGCTATGAGAGCCTGAGCCTTCCGAAGGAGTGATAAGCGTCTCTCCTCTGAAGGAGACACGCTTACTGACAGCGTATTGATGGAGGCTCCCAAGTACGACAGGCACTGAACCTGGATCGGAACAGACTTGGACATATTTATGTGCAACCCCAGCTGATTCAGCAGGACAGCCGTCCTGTTGAAGTGCAGTTGTGCTTCCTGGAAGGTGGAGACCTTGATCAACTAGTCGTCCAGGTACGGGTAGACAAACACCTTGTTCTTTCGCAGGTGCGCTGCCACCACAGCCATGCACTTCGAAAATGTCCTGGGTGCAGACTTCAGTCCAAACGGTAGTACGGTGTACTGATACTGATTGGTGCCGACGAGGAACCGCAGGAACTTCCGGTGTTTCCGTGCAATGGGCACGTGGAAGTACGCATCTTGCAGGTCTATCGCGCAAAGCCAGTCTCCCCTTTGCAGCTGAGGGTAAATCTGGTGCAAAGACAGCATGCAAAACATTTCCCTGCGAATCCACTTGTTTGCTTGTCGCAAATCCAGAATAGGCCTGAACTCGTTCTTGTCTTTCTTCCTTAGCAGGAAGAAGCGAGAGTACAGGCCCTTTCCCATTTGAGACGACTTCTATCGCCCTTTTTCTTAACAGGGTGTCGGCCTCCGCCTGGAGCTCGCGAAGCTGGAACTGCGAGGCAACTGGTGGAATTGCTGGAGGCGGACTGGTGAACCGAAGACTGTATCCATTGCAAACAATATTCAGCACCCACTTGTCTTGAGTAATGTTTCTCCACTCTGCCAGGTAATATTGGATGCTTCCCCCCACCGGAGTGGGTTACGGATGAGGGGGAAGAAGCACCTCAGGGCCTAGACCCAGCTGGGCTTTTGGTCGCGGATGAAGACTGCTGACCACCGCGGCCCCTCTGGTGCTTTTGGAACGGGTGTCGTTGGAACTGTTGCTGCTGTGGCTGTTGTTGCTGCTGCCCAGCCTGTCGACCTTGCCCTCTACATTGTGCCCCGTACCATCTCTGGAACGAGCGGAAGGTTTTCTTCTGTTCCTTCGGCTTCTCCAACCCGACAGCCGTCAAGGTCTCAGCCTCCGCCTTCATGCGGGCCATCTCCTCGTCCGTATGTTTCCCAAAAAGGGTCTCGCCAGAGAAGGGTAGATTGGCAACCCTCTGCTGCGCCTCGGGTTTCAATGACGTCAGCCGCAGCCAGGCGTGGCGCCTTAGGTTGACCCCATGACAGTACCCGTGGGCTGCCAGGAGGGAGGAATCCGCAGCAGTGCCGATCACTTGGTTGGAAAGCATGAGTCCTTCATTCATGATCTCCTGGAAATCCTCCCTGTTCTCCCGGGGAAGGAGCTCCACGAACCGTGTGAGGGACTCCCATAGGGACCGATCATAACGTCCCAGCAAGGCTGAGGCACTAGTGGCCTTCATAGACGTGGCGGCCGTCCCGCAGACCTTCCTGCCCGCTGAATCCATCCAGCGGCTCTCCTTGTCAGGAGGCACTGTCGATGACGGAGTGGTGGTGTGTTGTTTCCTCGCCGCCGTCACAATCACTGAGTCCGGCGCAGGGTCCAGGCGCAAAAACGCTCGGTCCGAGTCGGGGGCCCGATACTTCTTTTGTAGCCTTGAGGGCGCTGACTTCATAACCGCAGGGGTGAGGAAGTGCTCCATGGCGGGTTCCACCAACCCTGGCACCAACGGCAACAATGGGCGAGACAACTGCTTCTTGTGCAGTGTTTCGAAGATGACGGATGTCAGGGGCGTGGGCAAAGTGAGTGTGATGCCCAACTTGGCAGCTCCTCGCAGTAAAACCTCCTGGAAGGAGATAATGTCGTCGATCGGGGACACCCTCGTCCGAGGGGAGTCCGTCAGGGTCGGCGAGTAGTCCCTGGCACTGGACGAATCCGTGTGGCGGGATCTAGACCTGTCCCTCCCACGGCGCCGTCTGGACCTCGTGGATGAGCGACGGCGACTCCTGGACCTATCTCTCTGTCTCGAGCGAGACCTCAACCTCCGGCGTTCCGCTGGCCGGACAGGAGGGCGCTGTGGAGGCCGAACCGGGAGCCTAGGTTGCGGAAGCCCCATAGGCGGCATCGGCAAATGAGGCAATGAGGCCGACCTTGGCGGAGCTGGTGAAGGAGGACGGTGCGGAGGCGCCGGAGGTGGCGGAGTAGGAGGTGGAGGCAGTGGAGGAGGAGTCGGGTTCCGCGGAGGAGGATCCACGGGCAAAGGAGGAGGTGTAGGCGACCTTGGTTTAGCGGGTGAATAAACCTGAGAGTACTCCAAGCCCAGAGACTGTCCCACTCTCCTTTTCTTCTTCTTCTGACCAGAGGGGGGCGATCTTGAGGCCCTACCCCTCGTAGAAGAGCGATGGCGCCGTCGCGGCCGTGTACTTGCTGACGCCGAGGACTCCGTCCTGGTCCTAGAGCGTCTAGGCTTCCTCCTTGACGCTGAGCGTCCCCTCGACGTGGACGAGCGTCTCCTTGAATCGACGAACGTCTCCTTGACGTCGAACGTCGTCTCGACGTCGACAAGCATCTGCTCGGCGTCGATGGTCGTCACCTCGACGTCGACCGTCGGTGCCTCGACGGCGAACGTCTCCTCGACGCCGGCGATCTTCTCGGCGCGACGACCTTTGTCTCGACGCTGATCTTCGTCTCGACGTCGCTGACTTCCGTGTCGACGTCGACGGTGACCGGCGGTGTCGCCTCGACGGCGAGCGCTGGCTTCTTGACCTCTCTCGACGTCGATGATGGCTCGACGACGAATCAGTCCTCGACTTCGACCTCGTCAAAGGGCTCGACGTCAGTCCCCTCGACGTCGAACGTCAACGGTGCTTCGACACAGAGCCCTGGGGAGACGAGGAACAGACTGTGGTCATTCCTTTTGACGCCGACGTCAAGGCTATCGACGGAGACCGGTGGCGTTTTCTGGCCTTTTCTTTACTGGGGAGCCCCCCCAGAGGCCGGCGCATGGGCAGAGGAAGGAGCCCCTTCATGCCCAGACCCACCTTGTCCTTGCTGCCTTCTCTGTTCCAAACCTTGGAGCCTGGTCTTCTCCCTGTCCTTCAGGGTCCTTTTAGGGAACTGCAGACAGATATCACACTCCTCAGGAACATGAGATTCAGGCAGGCACAGGATGCAAACCCTGTGAGGATCCGATTTTGCCTTTTTCCTGGAGCACTCAGGACATTTATCAAATAAGGCAGGCATATTTGATAAAAGAGCAGTCCAAAACACCAGAGAAACTCCAACAAAGATGAGAAGAGGCAAAATACGTCGAGTGAGCACACTCTAACACTTTAAAAGTGCACAATTAGTAGAGAAATTCCCAACAAAGGGAGAGCTCAATGCTCCAGGGTCCTGCTAGCAGGAGCCGGAAAAAAGAACTGAAAGTGGAGAGAGTTGCTGTGCATTCTGGGATACCAGGAGAGTTCTGGAAAGTTTCCTTAAAGGCACTGTATCCCTTTTTAAGCCACATAATGGCAGCCTATGGGGGCTTGTCTGTCCTGTCCTTCTTCTCTATCATTCCAAGGATTTGGTGAAGGGGGGAAGTGTTTTCCATGGTGAAACCTGGCAGACAGGTTTAAATGTGATATTGGTGGAATATCCTTTGCATTTCTAGTTGAAGTACTGGACAGTGTAGCCTTGCATGTATAGGCTGCATTATCTGTCTTTAATTTTCTCTTAAGTGTCTATGCACTACTGCAAAGAAGACAGCTTAAGTGATTATTTTTGATTGCTCCGGTGTCCCCGCACATGAGCGGGACTATTCACTAGATTATGACTATACACAGAGATCCCCTACTACAGAACCACTGCTTCTAAACTCCATATCTTTTTCCAATTTCAGAAATAGATATGTTCCTGCACACGATTTTTAACTCTCTATATTTTACTAAATGAATTACTGTATACCTGGTACACAATGAAAATATATTGCAGGGTGCAACTCAGTCATTGGCTCTGGGTACCTCTGGTTATTGGTGAACCTACAAGAATCATATAAACCTGCAACCATAAGAGTCCTGCGGACGTAAAAGAATATAGCTACAGTAGGAGAAATTACAAGTGAAAATGTAGGCAATACATAGCTGGGTTTTTTTCAACTAAATTTCAATATTTTTTTTATTTCAACTATTTTTTTCCATAGGAAAATCTTAAAGGTTCTACACAAACGACCCCTTGCTAAATTCAGAATAATGTCTACTTTGCAGAAATGTATAGCTTTTTGGGATCCATTATTGGTTTCACACCCATTTCTACTACTAACTGGAAGGAGGTTGAAAGCACAAAAAATGGGAAAAATAGGCTATGTCCCAGTAAAATTGCAAAACTGTGTAGAAAGTGTTTTCTGAAAAAAGTCTGCCTGTTCATGAAAGCTGGGAAGATGGTAATTTTATCACCACAAACCTTTCATTGATACCATTTGCAGAGAAGAAACCAGATGCTTTCTTCTGCAGCACTTTTATCCCCTTTTCCCCCTAAAAGCCATATTTAGCTGTATTTTGCCTAATTTCTAAGTCCCCTCCAGGGGAATCCACAAACCCCTGATACCTTTAGAATCCTCAGAATGTTGGAAGAAAAGGACGCAACTTTGACATGGATACCTTATGTGGACAAAAAGTTATTGAGGGCTAAGCACAGACTACCCCAAATAGTCAAAAAAGGGCGTGTCATGGGGGAAAGGCCTGGCAGCGAAGGGATTAGGGTGAAAAAAGCATAGGAAGCACATGATTATGAGAGGATCCATGCTATAGTGCACTGAAACAAGAAACAAGCAGCTGGGTTGCAGATGACTGCACTGCCAAGACAAGTCACAAAAAGGTAGTTGAATATTGCCCGCCTCAGGTGGCCAGCTGCCATATGACCACAAATTACAATATTTGGCATAAGGGTATGAGAGGCAATATATTTAAAAACTCTGTTTTATGTACATCAAATTTAAATAATTAAAGATTCCACGTCGTAGCTTGTATTCCTTAGTTGTTTTTATTCATGTTGCACCTGATGTTCAATACAGCCAACGCGTTCCGCCCAGACATTGGCTTCTTCAGGGCAAAGCAAGTATAAGTAGGACCGCCTCTGGTTAATTATTGTTGGTCTGGTCCGCACTGTGGCTGTCAAAGTATTCGGTAGAGAAACCTTTGCCCTGAAGAAGCCCATGTCTGGGCGAAACGCGTTGGCTGTATTGAACATCAGGTGCAACATGAATAAAAACAACTAAGGAATACAAGCTACGACGTGGACTCATTATTATTTAAATTTGATGTACATAAAACAGAGTTTTTAAATATATTGCCTCTCATACCCTTGTGCCATCATGTTATTGTGCATAGGTTCTATCTTCACGATTTATTCCAGTAGATCACCAACACCAAAACCCTTGGCTCCTACGTTAATCTGCCAAATTCTGTATCACTAAATACCTGCCCATAGGCTTTAGCACAGTGTAATAACAATTTATTGTTAAAAGACTGTTGTTTTTAACACAGGATTTCCTAATAAGTAGGTCAGGCCCACTGGCATTGTCATAATACTTAATAATAAACAGATCAAACCTATGAAATCTGGCATTTTTTCCCAGAGAACCAATGAACCCTTTACCACTGGCTTTTCTCCCTAATGCCAACAATGGCCTATTCAAGTGCACATAAAATGGCAACCATCATGCATACAGTTATACAATTACAAATATGTCGAAAAACACAGCTTACAAAATAATATAAACCCCTCTCAAAAGGGCCTAACAGAATCATCATAGTGAAACCCCCCCAGAAATTATCAGAGTGAGTCCCCAACGCCAAAACCCTTGCCTAGTACTAACGTAATCTGTGAGTTTACATGTAGCACAATACTTGCCGATAGCCTGTAACTCAATGTGATAACAACAAACTGTTAAATGTTTACTGGCTTTAATAAATGCTTTTCACAATTAATAAGATCAACTAACTGCCTTTGTCATATTATTTCATAATAAACAGAGCAGGTCTATAGCTATGATCATTTGCTTGCTGCTATAATCAACTCAGTCCATTTGTGCAATACAAGCAGTTGTTTTAGTGGAAGCACAAAAGTTTGGCCTAATCAAATCATGTACTTAGGGGAAACAGCATGTGTTTGAAGCCTAAGCCCTTCTCTCAGGAGTACTCTTAAAGCTCTTTTTTGTTGATCACATAAGGTAGCCTATAGATGCGCTGCCTAGCCAGACCTTAACATCCATGCAGATTAGTGCAGCCTGGTCTTCCCATACGGCTCTCAAACACAAAACTGCAAGTTAATGATGGAACAGGAGGGTGCTGGGACTGCAGTACATTCCTCATCTCCCTCTTCCCATCTGTGCTGCCAGAGAAAAGCAAACACAGTAAATCATCTAATTATCTTAGACATTTTTATTTCTGTAATTTTTTTATTGAGTATATAAAAAAATATATATATTTACATGGAGCATGGGGTATATGTGAGCGGAAAGACAGAGAGCGAAGGAGGAATAATAGAGTCAAGGAAAGGAGCGCGGGGGGGGGGGGGGGTAGCAGTTCAATTGTTCACGTCATATCTTAGACATTTTAACAGCATTACAGCGTTATGTGTGCGCTCTGGAAGTTCCATCTCAGGCAGTCAATAACCGCAGCTGAGTGACAAGGAAGCACTTTTCCTGAGGAAGCACAAAACTTCTACCCAGTCAAGACATGTACTCCTGACTACCAACATGGCCGGAACCAGAGCAACTCTCTGTGGTACTCCTGATTTTTAGGTTGATCACATTACCTCAGGGACAGCTGGGTTATCAAGACAGACATGGTCTCCTCTCGCTCAGAGCACAACTAAGAATCAGCCCTGAACAGGGAAAAAAAAGAAATAAAGAACTGTAACTGTCATATTAACCAGGAGATGGCAGTATTTTACAAGGAAAAAACTAATCCTATCAGTTTCAACGTGTATTCAGTAGTGAAATGGTCTTGCAGGCCTCAAGTAATGAATGCCCGCTAAGACTGGTTGCAAGGGATGACATAACACAGTTTTCTTTTCAGTGCATAGCTCTGACGAGAACTTGTTGTTTGCTGTTAAAGCTAATCAAGTAATTTGTAGACATGACGTGGCCCCAATATTTGAGGAGCATTTTCCCATTCCTTGGGATATATATTACTGCTTAGGGCAATATTTATCTCGGCCAACATTCTCTCCGGGCGGGTAGTTCTTTGACCCATTACAGTTTTTCATGCACGTTTTCTTTTTCCCATATTACTGTCGTGTGTTGTATATTACCGGAGCTTCGTCTCGATATTTCACATGGGCACAGTTTGCAGAGAAACATTTCCTGCAGTGAGCTGGAGTGACACTGACTGGAGAGCAGCCTTGAAGAACGTTTATAGGGCGAACCGCTGTTCTCGTCTCTGATAAGAAAATAACAAACACACCTGAACCCCGCTGCCCTTTTCTTAATGTTGAATATTGAACTACTTTATTCAGAGTCCCAGTCCCTTCAGTAGGTAATTGATGGAGGAAATATATATGCAAGGGATATGACCGTAGCAGGTACAAGGAAGGAGTCCATCCAGTAGGCAAGGTTAACAGAAAGAGCCCTGGATGCAGGGACAGATAAAACTAAGTAAGACTTGAACAATTGCTGGGTCGCCAATGTAGTTTTATATCAATCCGGTAAAACTTACTAACGATCTATTCTGTCATTCTTATCTAGTGGAATATTTTAAATCGGATCTGGCAGGGTCTGCATTGGCAGAACTGTGTGCAGAATGTAGTTCGAGAGAAGCATGGGGTACTGCAGGTCAGAGTTGAGGAGCTTTGGTCTGCATTGCAAGTGTGCTATGGGTGAGGACCGAGGCGCACTGGTGCAGTTCTTAATATTGGAGTAAGAAAGGGAAGCTGCAGGTCAACGCTGGGATGCACGGATCATTCCAGTGCTAAAATAGGTGGATGGCTGCAGGTCTCTGGGCTGCATTTTCAGAATTGAATGCTGGAAATGCAATGGCCAGCAGTGATGCGGGCCAGAATTGAGACTTTGGAACAGGACACTGGGAGCAGAAGTGGGGGGACTTGCAAGGGAAATCAGATGTGTGCAACAGAGAGATAAATACATTTCAGGATCATGAATAACTGGTATGACTAGTACACAGTTCAAAGCCAGAGAAAATACATATTTTCCATGCTGCAGGGGCTGTGGGCTGGGAAGAGTTGAATTACATATTTAGTGAGTTTGTAGGCTGGGGTGAGATGAAATATTTATTTGGTGGGTGTTGGAAACTTGCTTTGTCTGCAGAGACACCCCAGACTTTAGACTTCTGCTGCTGAACATAATATTCTTTTCACTCTACCCCTGCTAAGCTCTTCCCTTTAAACATTGTACAATTAGCATGTACAAGACTGGCATAGTTAATTAACTCATGTGTCCCAACAATGTGGTACTACTTGGTCCAAGAGCCTGCAAATTAAATGCTACTTGTTGACTGCAGCACTCATTTTACCACCCACTAAAGTAGCTCTATAAAACATGTCTCAGACCTGCCACTGCAGTCTGGACTTCAACCCGACAAAATAAACCTTTTGCCAGGCCTAAACCTTCCTTTTAATACTTATAAGTCACCCCCCTAAGGTACGCCCTACATTCTCAAATGGGATGGTGAATGCTATTTAAAAAGTAGGACATGTATCAATAATGTTTACATGTCCTGGAAGTGAAATACCTTCAAAGTTGTTTTTTCACTTTGGCAATGGTAGCCTCCCCTAGATCAGGCTTCTCCAGTGTGTAGTTTGTGAGCTACTAGTAGCTCGCCATCTACCTGTAGTTAGCTCTCCCGTGTGCAGCCCTGCCAATTAAATTAGAAGCTTTTAATTGGTTTAATTTATATATGTATCCCCTAAACTAGCCCAAAAAATGATGTATTCTACATTAAAACATGTGTTGTTTCTGAACTTGTAAGCTGATGTTTGCAGAAAGACTGGTTCCTAAAATATATTTGAAGCACATATTTGACTAATAAAACGTGTGGTTGTAGACTTATTACTAATAGTATTACCATGGGGCCAGGGGCAGAGCAGCTATGGCTTTCACGTGTTAACCATCGAGAGGCATTCCAAATCGATACATTGTTTTTTACATTACTGCTGGCAGCTGTGACTGATGCACTGAAGTGATCACTGCTGGTAACCTTGCATGGGACGGCCACTAATGTTATCTTGTCTGACACTGCCAATATTACAAGACTAATATTAGTAACTCAGGATGGATTTCATTGAACATAAGTAGCTCTTATTACTTAAAAGGAAGGAGACCCTTGCCATAGACTACAACTGGTTTCCATATCACATTTAGTAAGTGATACATTCAGTATGGGTGCAAGATAGAGAAATACATGTTCCACAAATTTTAATAGTAATTTAAAATTCCTTTTAACATTAAACTACGAATTTAAATTATAATTTTGGAAATGGCACTTTTAAGAAGTTTAAAGTATACAAAGAAGTGATGGATGGAATCCTTGAATTAATTTCAGCCGCTGGTAATTACTCTGAGCAACATCCCAAGCCATCATTATTTTGCACACCATGCCACCTCAGTCTGGATCCAGCTTTAAGCAAATCAGTCTTCACCCTGCTCCAATGGGAACAGTCCAGCCTGAACCGCTATGGCAGGTCCTCCCTGAACTGGAACACAAGCAACCCAGGACCAGTTTCACCCTTGGGGCTCATCAACGAGGTATAGCTTGGTTCCAGTGGCAGTGTATACTTTAGTGTGTTGCCCTAAGTGGGACAGGTATTCCCAGACGTGGGTCCCATGCACCCTGTGTCACTGGAATCAAGCTATAACTGGCCGAGGAGCCCTAACTACAGACTTTTCCTACTGAAGCAGGGTCCAGACTGATTTGCATATGGCTGGGTCTAAACTGAGGAGACATGCTGTGCAAAAAGACTATGGACTGAGACACGACCCTAAGTAATTAACAGTGGCTGTGATTAATTCAATCCTTTCATCTAGCATGCCGTTAGTATGCAATTTGTTGTTAAATTAACAGTGTAAACATTATTTTATATTTTATAATAACACAAATGTTTTAAACATGTACTACCAATTAATTCTCAAATCAGTCTAAAATAGGGTTTTTAACATAATATATAACTGCCAAGATGGTGGACCACAAGACATGAGAAGGTCACAAGGAAAACTTTAAAATTCAAACAGCACTTAAATTATAGGTTTAGTTATACTTTCAAAATAATAAATGCAAGCTCTCAGACTTATAATTTAAAAATGATTTAGTTGTTACCTTATGAACAGTATTTATACAGACGTCCACCATTTTGCAATCAGTGCTTCATTAACAACTGAGGTGACTGCACACATTTCGGCAAACATCATCAACTGCCTGACTGTATTTATTTTCATAGTGCCACCTATCACTAAACATTAGTATTATTTCTCACATAAATGAATGATATAATAAAACATATTTCGACAAATCGTTTCTAATAACAGTTAAATATTCCAGCCCTAGAAGTCTATAAATCGAAAGCAGTAAACAGTGGGCTCTAAGGGGCCGAGTTGTGGGGGTTTGACAAAATGGATGACCTCACTATAACTGAGAACAGATACTGGAGGAACCTGGTCTCTTTCCCACAGAGCACACCATTACTTTCTACGAAATTTGACATGGGTGTGAAATCTATAAGAGATTTGGCCAAACTACGTCCTCTTTTGTTCTGGCTGAGACTCTATTTAATTGCCGATCTGCACCCATATGCCTTAGCCTGGGAGGTAGTATGCATTTTATACATACATAAGATTGGCTGGATAAGGAACATAAATACCTTTCTAAAAAACATTGGGATACAAGGAGGCTTTCACCCCCATGACCTCCCCGCGAAAAACCAACTAAAATCTATGTACTGGGACTGGGTATCTGGAAATGAGATCAGGAATGGCTACATAGGCAGGCTACCAGGGTAATTTTTTGATTTTTGAACCACAACGATCGATGGAGAGCTTCCTTGATCTGATACAGATCCCAGCTCTATATCCAATTTAGATATGGCACTATTCCTTTGAACACATTCACAAGCTCTTGGCCAGGTAATAGCATGGCCAGTAAGGGCTGTCCATATTGCCATGCCCCTGACAGTCTGCAGGCCATGTCTTCTTTGGTTTGTCCAGCATATTTAGGGCCTCATTTATGAAAAGTGACACATCGCTGTGTAAAAACAGTGATGTGTCACTTTTCAATGCGCCCTCCTTGCGACATGCTGGATGCGTCATATTTATAATATGACGCATCATGTCGCAAGGAGTTACAGATACTTTAGTATTTCTGACGTATCTGTAGGCGCAAAAATGATGCATAGCTGGAGTGTGTTACGAAAGTGACCCAACTCCATCAATGGGTCATTTCACATGGGCAAGTCCCCTTTCAAATGTGCCTGCGTCAGTTTTTCGCCTGCTGTGAGGCAGGCATAAGATATTGACGCATTTGCGTCCTAGAAGTGATGCAGTGAAATCTCATGGATTTCACTGTCACTTCTACGACCCTTTCTAGTGGGGGAATGCCTATCCTGCATACACTATACCTGACGCAGATATAATGTAGCGCAGGGGTTTATGGAAGGATGCATCTGCCTAGATACCTTTGTAAATATGGTGCAACATGGCGCATTATTTAGGCCACTGCTGCATCACAACAAGTGACGCAACAGAGGCACAAAAGTGACGCAGGGGCTCATAAATAAGCCCCCTAGTCCCTAGGAACAGATAGCTTGCTCCCATATGTAAACAACTGGGCACTAGGGATCATAGCGAGGCACATCTTATTTTTAAAAACAGATGCCAGATCCCTCTTTGCTTGTGTGACTGCTAAGTTCCTAAGCCATATGTGGGGAATCAGAAGGAAAGCAAGATTAAAACTGGGATTGACCTTTAGGAGGAATTTAAATTGGGGTACGCATTGGGATGGCACCAAGCAGAAGGCCCATTTCCAGGCTAGCGGTCTGCTTTGGGGCAGCTATCCCATATTCCATTATTAAGGACTTATGAAGGGAAGATACCTCCGTTAGTTCTGTATGGAGGAAAGGTTTTTTATCTTCATACTACCTATGATTGGGACAGATTAGAAGGGGTAGTGCTTAAAAAGACTCCTATCACTCCCCCAAGGCACTATGGTTCAGGCCATTAGGAGAGAGTGCAACTTGTTCTCTTGGAGTATGGCGGCTTCTACTCGGGCTCTAAGATACTTTAACACACTGCTGGAGGATGATGAGGTGGTTAAAGTCTTCAAATTGTGCTGGGGAGAGATCTGAAGTTTGTAAAAGATGTGGGCAAAGGCCGTAAGAACCAGATTAACTGAATTTAGATACCTCCATTCAAATAATGGTACAATTACAACTTGGGTCCCCTTTCCAAGCAAACATGTATTGAGAGAATCTGTTGCAATGGTGTCTGAATCAATTGACCTACTGTATCTAGGGAAGAAATCATCCATCAGCCTCCCGAATTCTACACTGGGCCAGGATAATATTTTTTCTTATTTATCGCAGTTACCAGACCCAGGATTGAGGAATGAAATATTAAGAGTTATGGTGGGATGTAATACAATCTTTTCATCCCGCCCACACAGGACCAGGGTGCAGAATAATAGTGGTCTTTGTCCCTGTCCCTTGAAAGTTAAATGCTACCTCATGCATGTTCTTATGGACTGCGTATTTTATCTTGCAAATCGAATTACGTTTTTAAGGACTCTGTTTTTTAAATATGATGCTTTCCATAGGAGAAAAGCCGGGAAGCTATTGTCAGAAATGAGCTATCTAGACGTGGCAGTTGGAATTGCTCGGTTTTTACGATCTGTCAAACAGAATTTCAATGATGAAATGTAGTTGGCAGGGGGTGTCTGGTAGTTTGGAGGGGGTTCTTTTAAAATGTTCTTAATTGTTAATTGAGTTCTTTTTTTAGAATGTTTTCTGGACAATTGTCTAAATAAACTTGTTTCTTACCTCAAGTTTCAAAAATAAGTAAAGAAAGGTTTGAACAACTATTGACCATGATATAACCCTACACTATTGATGTTACTTATTTTTTTACAGTATTTCTTCCCAGCCGCGGCCCGTGGAGGGAGTTACGGTGGGGCAGGGAGGCGGGGAGGGGGAGGGTCAGGGTGGAGGGTGCTAAAAACTGGAATATGGATAACTACAGGTAAGTACACAATTTAATTAATAAAACGAAATTCGTAGCGCGCACAGCATCGCATTTTGCGATGCAGTGCGAGCTACAAAATTCATTTTCTTAATTAAATTGTTTACTTACCTGCAATTATCCATATGCCAGATCTTGGCACCCTCCACACTGCCCCTCCCCCTCCCCGCCTCCCTGCCCCACCGTAACTCCCTCCACGGGCCGCGGCTGTTCCTTCCTCTATCCAAAACCATGAAAAGCTGAAAAAGCCCCAAAAAAGGCAAGCCAAAACACTTGAAAGTCTCTACTGTCTTTATCATCAAAAGATAAATACCAATTAAAAAAAATGCAACATCAAAAATTCAAAAACAGTTTTTTTTTTTAAATCTAGGCTTGGAAATAAGCATTTCCAATTAAAAGTTACTTCTTTTCAAACCTAACATTTTAAAAATATCAAACATCCTGATGTGCTCATACGAACACAAAACGTATGGAGATGTAAAACTAGTTCAAATTAACATATAATTAAAATAAAGATAATTTTACAACAAGCTTCTGCCCTCCCGATCTTGCTAAGCAGTATTGATGCTCCAAGTTGGTTACCTTAGTGTATAAGATCATTTGTAAAATAAAATTGGTTTATTGGAAAATCTGTCGGTGTGTAACAGGTTTGAAATACAATGGTAAAAGATAAATATTGAAGAACACTGGCTGAGCAGTGTGTGAGTCTCTTGCCTGGTATAGCACAAGTTATGAATAGGGTGCACTACACTGTGGGATTGCATAGCTGCTATCTGTCAATAGAGCAGAAGGTGGCAGGAGGGATGCTGCATTAAGGCCATTTTGAGTGATTGCTTTATACTGCCACAACTAGTCACAAGAGGGCACCAAATTGCAGCAAATGTCATGTAATGTTATGGTATTTATAAAGCACATGGCTGTCTCAGCAACAGGGTGTCCGAGCACTAGTTTCATCCGAGGACCATTACTGTGAAACATAGACCCGAGGAAAAAGGAACAAAGAACCAGCAAAAGGACTAGATGGCAAACAACCAGGACTACCGTGATTTCCTGAAGTAGTTCTGGTTGAACCTTAAAGGAAGACGGAGAGCATTCCAGAGGGCAGGGGCTTTGGCAGACGGACCAACCACCTGCCTAACTCTTCCAACACGTGGCACACAGGATAAATTATGATCAGCAGAGCACAAGGCTAGTGAGGGAAGATACGAAATCAGCAAATTAGATAAGATGGGAAGCCCCCTGAGAAAAGAAGATCTTGTGGGCCAGGCAGAGAGCCTTAAAATGAAAGCACGTATCCACCTGGAGCCAGTGTAAATTACGAATGGCATCCGCAGCTGAACAGTGTTTAAGGAAACGAAAACAGCAACCTTGCAGCTGCATTCCGAGCCATCTGTAGCCTTCTAATCACCAACTTGTTTACTCCCAGAAAGAGGATGTTACAATAGTCCAGCCAGGAAAGAATACCGGCCTGAACGATGACTTGACGAATGTGGGGATCAAAAATACCCAAATGGACTTATAAATTGTTTTACATGGTGAAAGACATCCCAAAAAGAAATAATTTTGCTTGTGGCTTAGAAGATCTTTGCATTTGAGATGGAAGGCGCTCCTCAATTTGATATGACGACTGCCCTGTTCAGCCCTGGACTGAGGAGAGTCATAAGGATGTATCAAGGGACAAGTGCTGGCAAGATGGGTAAGAAATAGGTGAGAGGAACCGTAGAGTTGAGAGAGTTGAATGTGGGAGGGGAAAATGCAAGGACGAGAGTTGAGGTGTATGGAAGAAAAAGAGGCGTGCTAGGAGAGAGGACTTCTAAGAGATAACTTCATATTAAATGTGGAGCTAATCAACAAAGCTGGAGAGGTGAAGGTGCATTGGATAAACGGGCACTGGAAAAGGCGGGTGCTTGGCTGTGAATTTGCTGGAGGAAAGTAAAGGTTGAAGGATAAGGTAAGAAAAGAAATTAAAAAGCACACAGAATAATACCCTGAGGAGAATAAGTAAGACAGCTCCACCCAATTTTCTTACCTCAGGTCCCACAAAGGTCTCGGAAAGCCATGTGGGGTTCTCCTTTCCAATCACAAAACTCCACATGAAAATGACAAATCCCTAGTATGTAACGAGGTTGCTTCTGGAGAGTCAAGTTTTGTTTAAGCCTTGAAGATGGTCTGATCTGGGTAAATGAGGGAAAATCAAGAAAAGAACCAGAAAAGATGCAACAGTGCTCGGCCTCATAGCAGAGGAAATGAGTGAGGGAGGCTGATAGGAATCAAATGGATTTCTTTGTCAGTGGAGCCCAGTGCAGGCTATCACGTGTCATCCTAAGGACTTTGGAGGGCCAAGGCAAGAAATATTTTTTTAAATGTTTGAAATCCCTTTGGATTTTATTACCCCTTATTGTTAATTAATGTCCTATGTTGCCTAACAATATTGAATTAAACATTTTAAAGATTAAGGGGCTCATTATGATGGCAGAAGGACCGCCACCGCCGGGCCGGCAGTGGTGGTCCTTCCGCCATCCCTTAGTGATTTTCCCACCACCAAATTAGGATGGCGGTAGGTACCCCGGCGGACGAAAAGTCCGTTCACCATTTTTCCACCGGAGGCAATCGCACTGATTGCCTGGCGGATAGAGCAGGGCCATTAATATGGTGGTGATGCCGCCATGAAATGGCTGGCGGGCATTGGGTTTGGGGACCCGTTGCGGGCCCCCCTTATGGGGTGTGGGGTGCCGCTGCACAGGGGGTTACCCATGGTACTCCCTGCATTTCCATGCATCAAGTGGCAGGAACCACATGGTGCAGGGAAATGCGGCCAGCAGCACCGCCCGCAATGTTAAAGGCCCAGAATGCGCCAGCCAGTATGGTGGACGCATCCTAATCACAGCGGGCGGTCCCAAACATACAAAAGTGAGGTAGGGAGTTAATTCAGTTTCCCAGAGGTCCTTTGGAAGGTGGGGGCCCTGGGCCATTGCCCTATTTGCCCAGGGTCGAATTGGCTGTAGCGGGCATTGGCCATTTCCCTAGGAGGGCGGAAGGGTCGGTCTGATTTTGCAGCTGTGAGGGACGAGTTTGTTACTGAGTGTCGGTTTAGCAGTAGTGCTGCAAAAGCGGCCCCCCCGTAAAAAAAAAAAAACAGCCCCCACAACTGCAAAACCAGCCCCATCCTTCCAGCCTCCCATGGTCTGGTCCGGCAAAATTGCCAGGGCAGCTTTGGGTTCCCAGTCTGGCCCGGATTTGCCCATGCCTTAAAACATCTTCTATCAACCCACTGGAGAAAACTAGAAATGTGACTCCTGAGGAACTTTACATTTGTTACAGTTTAGGTAAATGAAACCTGTCATCCTCCACTGAGCTTTGACTCATAATCCCACAGTACCAGAGCAAACCTGCACATTGACCTTACTTTTCGCAACAGCCATTATGCTCCAGACCTCATTATTCTCTGGTTAAACATCAAATTAGTGAAAAAAAAAAAAACTGAAAATTCAGTGTTTTGAAATTGCATTGCACGTGACATGCCCAGAAATGTAAACAATCTAGGGATAATGGTTAGAGAACTCAGACTCCGACACCAATTAGAGTATTTAATTATAAAATAATCTAAAAAAAAAAAAAAAGACAGCTCACAATTTCTGACCACAGTAAATATGGCTCCGACTTGTCCCAAACAAAAATAAAAGTTACATTTCATATCACGCTTCGTCTTTTCGGAAAGAAAGACCAAGTGGCATGGCATTACGTAAATGCCACGCTCACTCTCGGCAAAATGAGATCATTGCTTTCACCGTAGATTCTGCTAAACAGATAAAAAAATGGCGCCCCTGGTGAACCGGAAGAGGGTAACTGTTATCAAGCATCACCTTGGGTTGGAGGATGTTTCGCAACAGTTGAAGGTTGTAATCTTGAGTTTAGCAGTACTAACAAGGAAGTTTGTTACGAGGGCTGGAGGAGGGGCAGATCTCCGAAAGCAAGGCCCTTATAATGTTTATTCAAAGAGTAACAAAAATATTTTTACAAAAGTCATATCCGGGACCGCAAATAATCAGGTAGAAAAACGAATTAATAGATATACACAACCGCATGCCAACATTTTAGCGCAGGCAAGTATGAGATTAAAAAAAAATTGTCAGGAGAATGTATTTTCCCCATTGACTTAGACTGAAGCAGAGGCAATCAATCAGTCTGAATTAATCTGGTCTATTGGCATGCCTGGTGACTGACAATTAGAATTTTATTTTTCGCAGTTTAATAACATAGCGCATACAAAAACAAGTTTTTGTATGCGTTATGTGAAACTGCCAAAAATTAAATGTCAAGACCTGTCAAACCCTCTAATCCACCCCCAGAATTAAGGGCAGCCAGTTCTGGCTCAGGATATATATGTATAAGCTGAAGCTGCCTTGTTTCCAGCAGGTCATGATTAGGGCTCCCGTGTTTATGGTATTTATTTTTTTAATATTTCCGTCTGTATTTATCCATATTTATTTTTTGCTCATCATATTGGTATTAATCTACACTTATTTAATGTTTTGTGAACAGATGATTGGATAACTCATATATGTCCACATTTATTTAACAGATAGAAGTGAACCCATATTGATGCCCAACGGGTTTTAGCACATTGCACAGCCAAAAATAATAAAAGAATAAACCCACATTATTTAATTTGCATAACAGCACCAATACATATTGAGATATTCAGTAATTTAAGCAAATCTCATGGAGATGTGTAACTCCCATGCTACCAATATGTACAACTATTGGCACTGAAACTCATTAAGCTCAGCATGGAGAGTCACTCAAAAGAAGCCACATTATCTGTATTGTTCTGCTTTTAAAAATAAAAGAGACAATAAACAGAATTTTTTATGTCTGTATTTATCTTTAAAAAATGAGTAAAAACCGAAAACAGGGAGCCCTAATCATGATTCAGCACTATGAATCTGATTTCTGCATGCAGGAATCGGGAGGTGGGACACTATGGGGCACATGCATCAATGGAAATTGCATTCGCAAATGGTGCGAATCGCAAAATTCGGCCGTTTGCGAATACAATTCCAATTTTGGGATGCATTAACATAATTGTAATTTTCGCAATTTAAGAAATCGCAAAATTGCGATTTCCTAAATTGCGATTGCATTTAAGGAATCTCAAATTGAGATTCCTTAAATGCAATGCATCAAACTTTAAAAATTTGCGAATTCGCAAATAAGGGGAGCAAATTACCATGAAGTTGACCTTCATGGTAATTTGCGAAAACTTTGAAAAATGCACTAAAGTGCATTTTTCAAAGTTCCATTTTACACACACACATGTCCTTCGGGCATGTGTGTGTGCAAAATGTACTTATAGGCAGATTTCAGGGGTGCAACAGGGTGTCATTTGGACACCCCTGCACCCTTGAAATTGCATTCTCAATTTGCGAATTTCTAATGGTGAATTGCAAATTGAGAATGTCTTTCCATTCAGTCCCATAGCAATGAATGGGGAGGTATTCCTTAATTGCGATTCTCAATTAGAGAATCGCAATTAAGGAATTTTAAGAAATCGCTATTTTTTTAGCGATTTCTTGATGCATTGCAGTTTGCAATTTCTTAATTGCGATTCCTTATTTTTCGCAAAATGCAATATTGATGCATGTGCCCCTAAGCTTCTAATCGGTAGTCTCCCGCTTGAATCAGGAGGGCTGGCATGTATGTATACAGTTTGCTTAAAAATTATATTTTAAAAAAACCTGACTCTGCCCCAAGTTGTCGACTGGAGTGGATTGAGCTTGGGCTGCTCTGTCTTCCTCCTCATCCCATATGTTACAGAGGAGCTTTGTGTATTGACAGATTATCCAGGCGATGAATCACTGCAGTGGCAGCCACATCCTTGAGCAGGACCACGTGGCCTGGAAGACACCGTTGAGCAATGATTGTGCCTCAATGCAACTGAGCTGACCCTTGATTGGCACAGTGGGGCCTGACGACCCTGGGACCCCCGAGGAGAGTTTGACGGTATCTCCTATGTCTATCAACATAAATAAACTTCTACTGTACCACAGGTGAGGGGTGCAGGCAAACTGCCCCACAAGAACTGATATGAACAGCAATATTGAAGATGGCGGGAGGGAGAGTGCGCAGCATGATTTGTTTTTAAACAGGGCCCCCCTGGCACAGAGAGCTTCCGAAGGGGGGGAAATGATAATGGGATGAACTATTCATCTGCGTCTATGCCAACATTTTAGAGCAAAGAAGTGGGAGATTTAGAAAAAGAAATCGGGGAAATGGATTTTCTCCTTTGGCTTTTATTGAAGCAGAGGCAATTTCGGGTGGGACGGAGCTAAGATAAAGCCATTTTGGCTTCAAAAATCATGAGTCTCTCATTGGAATCGGGTCTATTGGCATGTATGTATCTGTAACTTAAACAAAGGGACGTCCCCAGGAGGGGCATGAAGTGGATCATTCATCTCGCCTAGCCTTACCGTATGAGCACTAAAAAAGAGACACAACCACAAGGCATAGCGCTGTGTAGCCTAACATAGGTCAGAAAGGCACGCTTTCAAGGTGCTTTCATTGGGCAGTCCGATTCAAGGCACTAGGTAAGCCCCCTGTGACATTCCTCAATGTTGCCTGGCAGCGAGTTCTATCATATATAATGAGATCAGAAAAGGTTTTGACGCAACTAGGGAATCACGGCAACTAGAAATCGCCTCCCACATGTCGCACCAGTTGCAAAAGGCTGAACAGCACATTATTACAGTTTATCAGCATTATATATCTGAAATAAACAAAGCCACATCAGAGACAATGTGCTCCTTTACAAAAGATTTCATGCGGATCTTAAGACTGACATAGACAAATCAATCGAGATTATGTTGGATCTGCTTACAGAGCTTAGCAAAGAAATAGCAGACGTTAAGGCAGACATCCTTGAATTTGATCAGCAGCTTCAATCCACAGAAAGGCAAATGAAAACATTCCCTGAAACAGATCAGCTGACAACTACCACAATTTGCCACATGGAATCCCAAATCATATCGTTGACATCAAAATACGAACATCTAGGGGAAAGATTACATAGGGACAATATACTCGTCAAAAATGTAAAAGAAGAGAGAGAAGGATCTAATATAATGGCTTGTGTTCACAAACGTTTTCATACTATTCTTGGCAAAAGGAACGAGACAACCTTTATTGGAAGGGCTCCTACAATAGGATGAAAATGCAGTAAAGAGTTTTGCCAGAGACATAGTGATAAAACCGTCAAACTAGTGAATGAAGGAAAACATTATGACCGTTACAAGAAGCCTTAAATAATCGCCAGTTCAAGGGAAGTGATGTCTTCCTTTTTCAGGATTTGACAGCATTCATATTTCTGCGTTGCAGGAGTTTCTGAGATAAAATGTAGGAATTGATAGCCAAGCAAATAAAGTATAGATGGATCTTTCCAGAAGCCCTACAGTTTTGATGGAATGGTTGTGACACAACAATACCGACACTGGAAGAAGTATGGAATCTCCTTAAACCAGAGGCAAGTAATGAAGACCACTCAGACAATGATACCTCAAGCCTCTGATGGAGCAGGGGAGAGACAACATTTTTTGTGTACCCCTTGTAAAGTTAATCCCTCATAACCATAATGGTATTAACGGAGTGAAGCATATAAACTAATCAACAAAATATATGTAAGAATTTACACTATGCGTGGGAAATTAATTTCTATTTGCAAAAATAATATACTAACAAAAACAAAATGAGTCATACTAACATAGAGCTGTGATAATATATTCTGGACTAAATAAGTGTGTATTTGTGCTTATGTTGAAAGTGTTTTGTGGCAAAAGAGAAAACAAATGGTGAGTAAAATGACGCTTACGTGTTCACTTTGGCTGGGTAACATTTAACGGGGAAAATTAGAATAGTGGGAGGTAAACAGAAGGGCTAAAATTCTAAATCTAATTTCTGTTATTTTATTTTCGCATTAGTTCCCATTGAGGCCTGCGCGGCCTAGTCTGAAAGATGGCTGTTTACTGAAATAATTGGCAAAACTCCAGAAAAGATGGCCCCCACACATGTAGTGCGCAAGAGATGTTTGCAGACGGCCTGTGCTCGGAGTGAGAGATGTCAAAGTCAGCTTGACCAATGAGCAGGAGATGTGCCAAAGGATGCCTGCATTTAAAAGCATGTGAAAGGAAGCTTAATAAATACAATGAGGAAAACTGATACAAGGAATGGATGAAAACATACATTTCTGAGGATGTCGTGAGAAACTATTGAAGAATGACATAGCAAGATTCAAACTGGTTTGAACGAGGAGTACATGAGGTGATCATCACCACCCGTCTAATAGACCAATCAGAAATGACTGTGGGCCCTAAAAGTTTCAATTTTAAGTTAGATAGTTAGAGAAAACGGGTATAAAAGAGCTTGCGAAAAAGAGAGAAAAAAGTTGGCTCCACGGATTTTATTTTGCACCACGACATGCTGTCGGTTTGAACAATTTTATGGTGTTAGAGACTTTGAAATATTTTTGGGATTTTAACTTTGATGGAGCAGAAAAGATGATTTATTGTAGAGATTTTATGTCAGAAGGGAGGCATTGAGGAGAATAGAGAGACAGACAGCGTGGGAACCTGCTTAATGTGACTCAGTCATTCGCCTATGACTGATGGGTAATATGTTTTCTAAATTTTATTTCTTCCTTAACATTGAGACGAAGAGGCACAGATCATGGATTCCAATACACCAGGGACAGGTATGGAAAGTTTTCCTACTCACACTTCTCCCTGTTCCCTTCTTTACTTTCAGACTGTGCCGCATCGGGACACTGTTTCTTTAATCCTGTCATGGAACTCTGTCACTTGACCGAGTCAGCTGATCCCTACAGGCTGAAAAAGGAAGACGCGGAAGAAAGCGGCGTCTCAGAGGGAGCTCGAATCGCCGAGAGCCGAAGACCCAACAATGACCACTTCCGCGTGCAGACTTCCTCCATATGCCCGCAGCTTAGAGACCGGAGGACAGCCTGCGACGACGGACAACTACAGCCCATGAAGGAAACTGAAGAACAGGAATCCGGAAGAAGAACTACAGACGGGACGTCGGACCCAATCCGGCAACACGAGCAAGCCTGCCACGGCCCAGGAGGGTCGTGGCTAACCAAGGTATGGGGATGACTTGGGGCGGTCTGGGGACGTCGGCTTGCGAGTCCTAGGGGAGGGAACGCCCGAGTACCAGAGGGTTAAGGGGCCCACATCGCGTGCCTAGCATAATTCGAGTCGCCTCACTGGTGATGGAACCGGGTGTACATCCCTGACACAACCCTGCTCCCCACGCACACTAAAAGAAACCGGACAGTACCCTTACCGGGTGTTTTTGTTTTGTTCTTTTCTCCCACATGCTCCGCTGGCTTTTGAGTACCTGACATACCAAGACGTAAAGGAAGAAGACGCTGGAGCCTCCCCCCCTTTTTTTTAGTTCTTGTTTTTGGGTGTCCTGAGAAACAGAAGAGAAACCAGAACTGTAATTCCCAGAAGTCTCTGTTTCAAACCTATTTAAGTTCCAAAGTAAAGCCTGGTTTATAGAACTGATGTATTTGGCCCTGGTTTGCTTCTCCACCACGCCACACGTGGTGTCAGAAGTGGAATTTGTACACCTTTCCCTTATCCAACCATGGAAAATCTAATTCAACAATTAATTTGGAGACAGGAAAAATTAGAATGGGCAGTGGAGAAGCAAATGAATTAAGCCCAAGCAGATAGGGCCTTGCTGAAGGACAGTATAGCGAATCAAGCCGAACAAATGATGAAGGTCGCTGATGACCGCTTGGAACTCACAACGCAACTCCAAATACGTGCAGGAACTGGCCCCAATGTTTCTTTGCAAAAATATGTATTGGGTGAGGACCCCGAAGCTTTTCTGTTAAATTTTGAAAGAGCAGCACGTGCGTCTGGTTGGCCTGAAGCAAGTGGCCTTTCTTTCTTTCTTTTTGGCCCCTCTCCTAACTGGAGAAGCCCAGGCAGCCTATCAGTTCGCCAACCCCGATGGCCACACGACTTACCAGGAAATTAGGGAGATAATTTTAGAACATATGGGCATGGATGCAGAGGCCTACAGGGTTCTCTTCAGAAAGGAGAAAGGTTCCCCTATAGACAATCCTAAAACCCGGTATTTCAAACTAATAGCGGCCTCAGATAAGTAGCTGAAACCACAGTCACACACAAAGGAAGAAATCATGACCATGATATATCTAGAACAGTTCATTGAGGCTCTTCCCTTTCCCGTCCAAAGATGGCTTAAACAGCACAACCATCTAACAGCCGAACAAGCAGTAGAGATGGCCACCTCATTTCATGGGGCCCAAGCGCGTGCATTGCCTTGGGACACAAAAAAGTCCACCCGTTCAGTTGGGACCCCCACAAAACACGAAAGAAAACCTATAAAACCTAATCCAGAACTGCCAAAGCCTCGACAATTCCGCCCTCATCCTCCTCCCGTAAGAAATCCACAATGTTTCGATTGCGGGGAATGGGGACATATTGCCCGGAACTGTCCACGAAAAAAGCCCCAAGAAGAGCCTATGGACATTGGTTGTGTACTGCGCTCCATAATATACACCGCAGAATTGCGACATAGCTTCCAAGTAAGTGTAACAGTACAGGGAAGGAAGTTGAGGGCCCTTCTTGATTCGGGGTGTCGACAATCGGTAGTCCTCCAGTAAATCATCCAAACTAGAGCCCTTAGGATAGAAGAGTCTGTACCTATTAGGTGCGTACATTGGGATATTCGCGTATATCCATTGGTAACCCTCCTGATATATCTACCAAGTGGGCAGGTTCTAGTTGCAAAACCTGGCATTTTTCCCTCTCTCCCGGAGGAAATGATTATAGGACAAGATAACCCATCCTTCCTCTTCTTGCTATAGGATAAGCTACAGTCCCTAAAGCCCCATAAGAATGCAAGTCCCTCTCTTTTAACCCAAGCCCCCTGGATCATAGATAGAGGCTTTAGGCATGCTCAGAAAAACAACCCAACCCTACAAACCGCTTGGGACCATGCCCATCAATCAGTTTCTCAAGTCACTCCCACTTATCCTTCCTTTCAGATAAAGACTGGGCTATTATATAGGATGTATGACGTTACAACGCATACTTTTACAACACACACCTTTACAACGTATTTTTTACAACGCAACATCCATTACGACGCATTCCATTACAACGCATACTACCTTTACAACGCATACCATTACAACTCATACCATTACATTGCATGTATGGTAAGTATTGGATAGTGTAGGGGTAAAAATTACTATTCTAACTCCAGGGGGTGCAACAGTAGGGTAAGTGTTGGATAGTGTAGGGGTAAAATTTACTATTCTAACTCCAGGGGGTGCAACAGTAGGGTAAGTGTTGGATAGTGTAGGGGTAAAATTTACTATTCTAACTCCAGGGGGTGCAACAGTAGGGTAAGTGTAGGATAGTGTAAGGATACTATTGTTGTAATGGTATGCGTTGTAATTGTATGCGTTGTAATGACTGCATTGTAATGACATGAGTTGTAATTGTATGCGTTGTAGTGTCACGCGTGGTAATGGTTGCGTTGTAATGGCAAGTGTTGTAAGGGATGTTGCGTTGTAATGAATGCGTTGTAAAAGTTGCATTCTAAAGGTTGTTTCCCATTACATAGGATGGGAAAACAGGGAGATACACCGCAGTTGGTAGTCCCTTAGGCCTTTCGGGATCAGGTCCTTTTCTTTGCACACTCACATCTCTTGGCCGGTCACAGGGGGGCACAGAAAACCATGCAGACGTTGTTACATTTCTACTGACCAGGGATTTTCTCCCATGTCACCCGTTTCTGCCAGGAGTGTGAAGTGTGTCAAAAGAAAAACCCTTATAGACCCCCGCCAGTTCCTCTGCAGCCTCTCCCCGTGGTGGGCACCCCGTTTGAGAGGATTGGCATGGATCTCAGTGGTCCTCTTCCACGTACCAAGAAAGGTCATCTCTACGCCTTGGTCGTGGTAGACTATGCCACACGATATCCAGAGGCCTTTCCTCTGTGGACACCCATCACTCAGAACATCACAGAGAAATTGCTTGAGCTTTTTTCCCGGGTTGGTTTTCCCCATGAAATACTCACAGATCAAGGCACACCTTTTGTGTCTAAATTGATGAAACAGATCTGTACCTCTTTAGATATATCACACATTAAAACTTCTGTGTACCACCCACAGACAGATGGCCTATGTGAATGTTATAACGCCACCTTAAAACTTACCCTGAAAAAACTATTGACGCTGGAAGGCCGAGAGTGGGACATGCTGCCCCTAGCCCTATGTGTGGTTAGAAGTCAAAACCAAGCCAGTTTAGAGTGTTTCCCTTTCAAACTTCTTTAAAGAAGGGAACCTCAGAGTATGCTCAAAATTACCAAAGAAGTATGGGAAAATGAAAAAGAAGAGGCCAAATCCCTTCTAGAATATATAAAAGAGTCTTTGCACTCAACTACATAAACTAAGGGAGTTTGCAGACACCAATATAGAAAAGGCACAGATGACACAGCAGGTGCACTATAACAAGGGAAAGAAGTGGCGACACTTAGCTGTAGGAGACTGGGTGTTAGTGCTCACATCGTCCGCCTTAACAAAGACCAAAGCTGGCTGGCAAGGTCCTTACAAAATAGTGAAGAAGGTGGGACTAATCTCATGTCAGATACAAACCACCCCTAAAAGGAAACAATTGCATCACATAAACCTTTTCAAAAAGTGGTTTGGCCCCCTACCCAAAGATGTGCATACATATGAGCCGACATCATGCCCTGACACCACCTTACAACAGTTGGTCATCAATTCGGAATCAACTAAAGAACAGGATGACTCCCTTCAAGAGACTTTGCATCCTTTTGCACACCTATTTTCAGACCTCCCAGGGCAAACTTCTCTGGCAGAACATTCCATTCATGCCCTGTCAGGGAAGATCATCCAACAAAAACCCTATTGCATACATGCTGCCCGTAGGGAAGCCATAAACCAAGAGGTGAAATGCATGCTTGCCCTGGGCGTCATAAAGCCTTCTCAGAGTGACTGGTCCTCCCCTATAGTGTTAATCCCAAAACCGGACGGTTCGGTCCGTTTTTGTATCGACTTTAGGGCCGTCAACCCTATCTCTAAATGTGATGCCTATCCCATTCCCCGTGTCGATGAACTAATTGAGAAACTAGGGGACGATCAGTTCATCACGACCCTTGACCTTACTAAGGGCTATTGGCAGGTGCCCCTTAAACCAGAAGATCAGGAGAAGACCGCCTTTGCTACTCCAACAGGTTTATACAAATTTACGGTCTTACCTTTTGGTTTACATGGCGCACCTGCCACATTTCAAAGACTTATGAACAAAGTGCTGTCAACTCATCAAGAATATACGTCTGCATATCTTGATGATATAGTCATCTTTCGCCCCACCCGGGAGTTACACCTCAAGCATTGTTAACAGGTCCTACGAGTCCTTCAGTCCGCAGGTCTCCATATCAATGCAAAGAAGTCTAGGGCCGGCTCCGTAAAGTAAAATACCCGGAGTTTCTTCTGGGTAATAGGATGATTAAACCACAGACCGAAAAGATAAAAGCCATAACAGAAGCTCCCTTCCTAACTACAAAAAAGAGGTCAGGGCTTTCTTGGGCCTTCTTGGCTATTATAGACTCTTCATACCACGCTATTCTGAACTAACCTCCCCCCTTACAGACTTAATCCAAAACCATGTCAAACCCAAAGATCTACAACAGCCTCCAGTAAAGGCCACAAAACCCTTTTTGGAGTTGAAGGCCGCGATCACCTCAGCCCCGATACTACGATCACCAGACTTTCCTAAGCCTTTTTTGTTACATACTGATGCTTCTGACTATTGGATAGGGGCGGTCCTTTCACAAACTTCCACTGAAGGAATAGAGCACCCAGTTCTCTTTATTAGTCGCAAACTTTTCCCTCGTGAACAGAAGTACCCAATCATCGATAAGGAGTGCCTTGCGATAAAGTGGGCAATCGACAAGTTAAAATACTACCAGGAAGGTACCCACTTCCTTCTATATACTGACCATGCCCCCTGCTCTGGATGAGCCGCAACAAGGGGAACAAACCCCGGGTCCTACGGTGGTTCCTTTCCCTGCAGCCTTATTCTTTTGAAGTTATCCACCACAAGGGTGCTGCCAATGGCAACGCAGACTTCCTTTCCCATCTCCCACTGTTCCCCAATTGTGAATAGTCTGGGGTAGGGGTGTGTGATGAAGAGTCACAGATCATGGATTCCAATACACCGGGGACAAGTATGGAACTTTTTCCCACTCACCTTTCTCCCTGTCCCCTTCTTTACTTTCAGACTGTGCCTGTGTCGGGACACTGTTTCTTTTATCCCGTCCCGGAACTCTGTCACGTGACAGAGTCAGCTGATCCCTACAGGCTGAAAAAGGAAGACGCGAAGAAAGCGGCGTCTCAGAGGGAGCTCGGATCGCCAAGGTCCTTGTACCGCGTGCAGACTTTCTCCATATGCCCCCAGCTTAGAGACCGGAGGACCGCCTGCGATGACTGACAACTACAGCTCGTGAAGGAAACCGAAGAACAGGAATACAGAAGAAGAACTACAGATGGGACAACAGACCCAATCCGGTAATACGAGCAAGCCTGCCACGGCGCAGGAGGGTCGTGGCTTACTAAGGTACGGGGATGACTTGTCCGGGGCTGTCGGCTTGAGAGTCCAAGGGGAGGGAACGCCTGAGTACGAGAGGGTTAAGGGGCCCGCATCTCGTGCCTAGCATAATTTGAGCGCTTCACTGGTGATGGAACCGGGTGTACATCCCTGACACTCCCCTGCTCCCCATGCACACTAAAAGAAACCGGCCAGTAACCTTACCGGGTGTTTTTGTTTTGTTCTTTTCTCTCACATGCTCCGCCTGCTCTTGAGTACCTGACATCCCAAGACCTAAAGGAAGAAGATGCTGGAGCCTCCCCCCCCCTTTTTTTTTAGTTTTGTTTTTGGGTGTCCTGAGAAACAGAAGAGAAGGAAGAGAAACCATAACTGCAATTCCCAGAAGTCTCTGTTTCAAACCTTCTATTTAAGTTCCAAAATAAAGCCTGGTTTATAGAACTGATATATTTGGTCCTGGTTTGTTTCTCCACCACGCCATAACATGTACTAAATAAATGCTTAAATTTTGCTTGACTGAAGAATATGCTTAAATTATTTTCCTAAATAAAATAGATACGTTTTTGAAAACTTAAAACTCAAGTATTGTTTTTATTAAGTTTAATAAAGTTATGACAGGAATAAATGTTAACAGTTTAAAGGAAAACTGAAATTGAGCTGGTCTTAATCGCCATCAACTGACTTCTACTAGTTGGTCCTCCGACCGAATAGCGGAGTACCTTGATGTATTGTTTTCCTCTTATTTAGGTTAGACAATAATTTTTAAATGTATATAAATGTATAAAGTATAGATTTTAAGTACCCTGCTAACCAGCAGCTCGCCTTCTTTTCACTAATTCAGGAGCGGTGTGGTGTGTGAATGTGTGACTCGCATTATTATGGGCCCCACCGATGAGTAAAAGTCAAGTTGCTCCTGGGTTGAGTGGGATGGGTATTGAGGGTTGTTGGAGAGCTTAGCTGTATCAGATTTCTTGGTAGCAGAGGTCTGGTTACTATAAGTCAGTTCGGAGATATTGATGTTTTATGTTTTAACACTATGGGCCAGATATAGGTAAATTCGATTTACCGACTCTTAAATACCGACCCATACCGAATCAGTATTTAAGAGTCGGTAAATTTGAAAGAGGCAGATGTAGGTAAAAAATTACCGATTCTGTAAGAGTCGGTATTTACCGATTCTGTAAATAACGAATCTGTATTTCACATTGATTCCTATGGGCCTTGTAGCCCATAGGAATCAATGGGAAATACAGATTCGGTATTTACAGAATCGGTAAATACCGAATCCTGCAAGGGTGCAGGGGGTGTCACTTTGACACCCTCTAGCACCCCAACTACAGGCTTGTGTGCCATGTGGCACACATACATACCCTAAGGGCATGTCTGTGTGTCACATTGCACAGGTGTGCATGGACAGATGTGCATGCACACCTGAATTCGGTATTTTACCACCCAATAGGATTGGGTGGTAAAATACCGACTCTTAAGGGCCTGTGGCACTCTCAGGAGTGTCATCTACATATGGATTTACCGAATCGGTAAATATATCGATTCGGTATTTTACCGATTCTGTACATTTACCGAATCGGTAAATTTACAGAATCGGTAAAATATAGGCCCCCTACATCAGAAAACCCAAATACCGGACGGTAACGGCCGAATTCGGCCGTTACCGACCGGTATTAGGGCTCCTACATCTGGCCCTGAATGTTGAGTTTGTATTACATTATATGTAGTCGGAATTTAAAGACTTCCGGGAAGTAGGAAGTAGGAAGTTGGTTGCCCTGTATGTAGGCAGGGGGAAACGTGTGGCAAGTGAAGTCGCACAGTGCATTGTCTGATTTCAGAGTGGTAACATCGTCGTGTGTTATCTTTAGAGACATTTTCCGTGTGAAAGAGGTGAATGTATAGCGCAGGCAACCTGTAAAATCTCAGCCTTAAGAACAGGAGCTAATAGTGAGCTCCAACTAAAACTTATCCCTGGGAGAGCAGTAGGTTTTCCCCTAAGCTTGAAAGAAGGGTAAGGTAGAGGGGAGTGCTACTTTATCGGCAAAACAAAATTCTGTGGTAAAGAGGAGGTAAGCTCTGTCTACTGGAAATACAGAATTCTCGTGAGTTTGGACAAACTATCGCTTTGGTTTTAGTGAAATAGGCAATGGGAATGTGTTTTATGTGGTAAATAACAAGTTTAGGTAGTGCAAAATATATCAATATTGTGCCGATAAATTTTGTAAAGGAGGGATCAGCAGAAGCAGGAGAGAAGCTGAGACCCAAGAATCGCGCTGGGATAGGTCCATGTGACTGTGACATATACTGCTCTGATTGGTGCGTTAGTGTGAGACGCGCTGGGATAGGTCTGTAAGATTGTGACGTAAACTGCTTTGATTGGTGCATTAGTGTGAGACGCGATGGGATAGGACAGAATATTGGAACGGATTGAAAAGAAGTGTACGATTGTATTGAGAGGGAAAAATCCGTAACAATGGATTATTATTATGGGCAAGACAGAGAAATTTAAGAATCCGTTTAAAAAGAACAAAGAAATAGTCATGATAGAAGTAAAATTTCTTCCACCACTGAAAACGCCAGCATCATACATGATGACGAAATATGGCTATCATACTTGTAAATGGTTGGAAAATTGGGAAAAATATACAAAAGATGATGGAGTGTTGGCATTTCCAGAAACGGGGTTGTTTAGCACAGCAGTGTTACGAAACTCAAGAGAAAAAATGATGAAACTTGAGCCGAGACCTAGGCCAAACAATTGGAAGCATTGATGGAATGGGAAGACGAAATGTTTGAAGAAGAAAGAGAGAGATTTCAAGATATAAAAGAAAGTAGAGGCAGATCAAGAGGATTATGGGGAACGACTCATGAGAGTAGAATGAGAAGATGGAGAAATGCGGATATGTGGGATGGTATGTATCCAATGCGAACAGTAGAAGAGAATGAAGGGAGAAAATGTACAGAAAAGAGAAAAACATTATTATCAGAAATGAGTGAATGTGGAGTGAGTGATACGGAAGACGAAGTGCTGGAAAGCATTTTAAATAGAAGACCCCCACAATATCAGTCGACTTCTGAAGCGGTGACTCCAAAGGCACCGCCAATGGAGATTGGATTACCAGAAACTCCAAAAAGACACATAGAGGAAAAACATACCCCTGAGAAACAGGAATTAGTACAGATCAACAACTCAAGTACTTCAGAAATAGAGAGATCAACAAATGAATTAGCAGAGAAAATCCAAGAATTAACAAAAAATATAGAAGCTGTAACTGTACCAGTAACTATAGGTCCTGTAATACCAGTTTTTGAAAATCAGAGAATAAATGAGCCTTCATTAACCATTCCTTTAAATCTGAGTTTGCAAAAGGTAAGAGAAAACATTTATCCAGATTTGAATGAAGCCAAGAGTACGATTAGAACGACACCACTCGATTTAACTATGAATCAGAGTCCAATATATCAGATTCCTATGGGAGCAGAGACAGCAACTGAGACTCTGGAGAAAAGTATAGCGAGCATAGATCTGACTAAAACCCCAGTAGGGCCAACACCTGAAGAATTAAATGATTGGGTTAAAACATTACAAAAGAAAGATTCAGAGCCTAAACTTTTAGATGTGGTTAGATTGAAAATAGATATAGAAGAACTGATAATTAGAACCGTTGGTACAGAAAAATTAAAAACATATCAGGACGATGAACTGATATTGATGAGTAAAAGTATGATTTTGAGGGCTAAAAATCTACATGATAAACTAGAAGAAACAGCAAACACATTAGGTATAGAGTTTGGAAAAATACAATTGTTACAGAACTCCTACCGAGTGGATTTCACTAAGAAAGACATAGATAATTTGAATACAGCAGGAAGATTAACTCAGATAAAAGAATTAATTGAATTACTGAGGTAATGGGGAGATGTAGATCGTTGGAGAAGTAGGTGGACATAGAAAAAGGATGAGGCCAATGATAAAATATCTTGAGCTTTCCCTGTTAAAAAAAGAAATAGTAGTATATCCCATGAGAGAAATACCAGGAGGAGGATATGTACATGTGCCATGGAGTAGACCGGATATATTGTCATTAACAAATGATTTTCCAAGATTACGAGAAAAACTTGTAAAATTGTGTAGACAAGTAGTCAGGTTTGTAAAAGTTTTGAAGGTGTTGTGGGAAGATTTAGACGGATTGTTTGACATAGTTGTACCTGCAGATCTATGGGCTGAATGTAAAATTACTGTAGATTGGCCAAAAGACAAATATCCTAGAGATGCAAAAACAGGTGCTCCAGGTCCAGAAGTAATGAGAAAATATCACCAGGTTATAACGTTTTTGAAAAATAAAATTCCATTGAAAGAAACAGATTGGTTGAAAATCAATAGAGCCACACAAGAACCTAAATAATCTGTACATGCTTATTATGAAAGGTTGCTTTTAGTTTTCAAACAGTATAGTGGATATGAACATCTAAGTGAGAAAGATATGAGTCATTTGTTGTATAGGTCTGTGTTTGGGTCAAGACCTGAAATTGGAAAAATTTGAATTTGAATTTGAATTTAAAAACATTTATTGAGCGCACTTATACCAAGCGGTTTCATGGCGCTTTTAAGGGTTACGACCAGCAGGTAGCAGCAAAGCGTTTTATGTAGAGAAGGCGCGGGAAAAGAGAAAAGTTTTAAGATTTTTCCGGAACTCTAAGTAAGAGGATGAGGTACGGAGCCCCAAGGGGAGGGAGTTCCAGAACGTTGGTGCTAGGGCTGCAAATTTTGCCCCGCCAGCTTTCTTTTTCTTGAAGCGGGGTGCGGTCAGGAGTGCCATGTGGGTTGAACGAAGTTCTCTGCCCGGTAGGTAGGGGCTGATAGCTGAGTTGATAAACTCGGGAGCGGTGCCCATCCTGGCCTGGTAAGTGAGGCAGCCCAGTTTGAATAGGGATCGTTCCCTCACAGGCAGCCAGTGCAGGGCCTTCAGCAATGGAGTGGCACGATGGTATTTGGGCAATCCATAGATCAGGCGGGCAGCCTGGTTCTGCACCAGCTGTAAGCGATGTATGGCATAGGCCGGTGCGCCGTTATAGATTATGTTTCCATAATCAAGGCGCGAAAGCACCATAGCCATTATGATGACCTTTAGCGCCGGAAGGGAGAAGAAGCGGGATATTTTCCTGATTATCCTGAGGGAGAAGAAGCAGGAGGATACTACCGAGCTAACTTGGGAATGTACAGAAAGTTGTGCATTTAGCAGGATCCCAAGGGTCTTAACTTTAGGGACCGGGAGTGGGGGGGTACCAAGTGAGGGGGGCCAAAAGGACGGGGACCATGGACTGCAGCCACCTCCGGTCAAGACTAGTTCAGTCTTGTCTGGATTAAGCTTGAGGTGGTTGCAGTTCATCCAGTCCTGAATGAATAGCATAACAGTTTGGACGTTCTGAGCGGATGAAGGGGAGTGGGAGAGATTGAAGATTAGCTGGAGGTCGTCGGCATAGTTGAACACCGTGACCTCCAGCTGCTGCAACATAAAAATGAGGGGGTAGATGTATAGATTAAACAAAAGGGGGGAGAGTGACGAGCCCTGGGGGACGCCGCACTCCACCTTGCGGGGAGCGGCCGTGAAATCAGCAAGGTGGACCGCTTGAGCCCTATCGCATAGGAAGGACTCAACCCATGAAATAATAAGACATCACATGATGTGTTGGCAGTATAGTTCTGCAGATGATGTTTGGAGATATGCAAAATATTGTAGTGATGATATTGAAGCTAGGCAGCATAAGCTAAAGGAAAAAGCAATGTGGCCACAAGTAAAAGTTGCAGAACAACAGGAAGCACAATTTAATAATCAGACTAATGATATGGGTCAGACAAAGATGAAGGGGAATATGAGTAAAGGAAAAGGACAAATGAATATTGATGAAGCTAAAAAGGAATGGCCAAGTAATAATTGCGAAAGATAGGGCATTGGAGGAACGAGCGTTAGTTACCCCCAAAGGTTAATCCAGAAAATAAATCATTGAATCCGCAGGTGCAGATTGAGGTTAATCAACAGTCATCACCACAGCAGCAGGTAGTCTCACAGCAGATTCAGGTGCCACTACCACCTCTCCCACAGAGTGTTAAAGAGACAGGATTCTACGGAGGAGAGCAGTTAAAAAGATTGCCGTGTGTGACTGCTGTTCCGCAGTATTGGCTGAGATCGGATGGAAATGAGTCATATGAAAGTTGATGACGGTTCCTAGGAGAGGAATTGGAGTGCGTATTTGGCGCAACTCTGGAGATAGATCAATCTGGCCCTTTTGTGAATGGAAAAGTGAATGGTGTAAATATTACTTTCCTAGTGGACACAAGTGCTACCCGTTCTACAGTTAGATCAGGAGAAATTCAAAACCTTCCTCTCTCTGGAGAAGTAATCCAAGTTGTAGGTGTAACAAATAGACAGATTAAAGCCCCACTACCACAGCCTGTAAAAGTGGAAATTGGATCATTTAAAGAAATGCATCGCTTTGTAGTATGTGCTAGCATTCCTGTAAATTTGCTTGGACGCAACATACTCTGCAAGATGAACTGTGCTATTTGTTGTTCACCAGATGGCATTGCTTTCCAAACAGCAGATGATGATAGTCTGTATAAAATGACAATGTCAATAATAGAGTCAGAAAAAAGTGAAATGTTCCCTATATTTGACAAAGAGAAAATCCTGATTGAATTGAAAGAGAGAGTTAAAGAAGAAGTGTGGGACTTCACAGGAGAAGAAATAGGGTTAATGAAAGGAGCGAGTCCAGTAAAAATTATTGTGAAAGAAGATGCCATGTGCCCAAATGTTCCACAATATAAATTGACATCCAAAATAATTGAAGGAGTACCTCGAGTAATTAACACAATGATTGAACAGGGAATCCTGAAAGAGATAATGAGCAGTCCATGTTATTCACCAATTATGGGACTGAAAAAGCCAAACGGCCCTTTTAGGATAGTACAGGATTTAAGAAAGGTAAACAAAATAGTTGTTCCATGTTGTACAATTGTACCAAGTACAGCAGTAATACTATATCAAATTCCACATGATGCAGAGTGGTACACAGTTATTGATTTGTGTAATGCATTCTGTACAGTTCCACTACACCCTGAAAGCCAGCCAATTTTTGCCTTTAGGTTTGGCGAGCGTATTTTGGCATGGTGCCGAATTCCTCAAGGGTACACTGAGAGTCCCTCTATTTTCAATCAGATATTGAAGAAATCATTAGAAAGTTTGAACATGCCAGAGGAATCTGTATTGGTCCAATATATTGATGACCTACTAGTGGAATCAAAGACCAAAGAAGGCTGTATCTCTAATATTATTACTTTGTTAAATCATTTGGCAGAAGGAGGACATAAAGTGTCTCCATCAAAATTACAGATTTGTCAACAAGAAGTGCAATATTTAGGTCATAAGATTGGGAAAGGGGTGAGGAAAGTGACCTGAAAAAGAATCAAGACACAAAAGCAAGTGAGAATGTTTTTAGGAATGGTTGGTTATTGTCAACAGTGGATAAGTGGATTTTCACTAATTGAAAGCCTTTATAAAGATTGACTAAAGGGGTATGTAAAAGATCCTATAGTGTTTAATGCAAAGGAGATGGAAGCATTTGAACAATGAAAAGCAGTTTATGCGAAGCACCAGCACTAGGCATGCCTAATTATGAAAAAGAATTTGAACTGTATTGCAGTGAGAGAGAAGGGTGTGCATTGTCAGTTCTGATTCAAAGGCATGGACGAACGAGAAGACCCATTGCATATTTCTCAGCAGTTTTGGATCCAGTAGCAAGAGCATTACTGTTGGACTTGGCCTTTTCCCCCCAAAATGTTTCGCTTTTGACCCCCTTATCTAGATTGTCTCCCCCATGGGATTAAACCTGTATAGGCCATGAGTGGTGTGAGACCCCTTGTGAAAAATGTAATTACATGACATAATGTGAGCACTTGTAAAATCCCCCATTTTAAAACTGCACCTGATTGAAATGTATTGTATTTAAAATGGATGCCATGGCCCTGGGTTTTGCCACTGGACTGACATAGGTCAGCGGACTAGATAATATTACCCAGCTACCCCTAGTTTTGGAGGGAAAGCCTGGCACCCAGGGTGCTCAACCCCTCCCCTTGAGCCAGTGTGAACCAGTTATCCCCAACATTCCGGAAGGTGCTGGCTCTGTGAGGGAGGAGGGTATAAATAGGGAGAAGTGTCACCAGAGAGTCAGTCAGCGCTGGGACAAGGAGGAGAGGGGACCTGCTGTGAGGTGCTACCGCCACATGGGCCTGTGAGCTGGGCCCTGCACCCCTATAAACCCCCCCGCTGCTGTCCCCATGGGCCCCTGACAAGGGAGGGCCCCTACCCAGGTCACTGATGCTGTTTGGACCGGGTACCCCGCCAGCACTGCGTGAAGAAGCGCCCAGGAGGTGAGGAATGTGCCCCTGAGGAACTGCTGTGGGACTGTCTGCCCCTCTGAAGCACCCTGGGGAAGATTGTGCCCCCAAAGGAATTGTTGCTGGCTGAGGTGGTGTGAGGCCCTGTGGAAGCGCTGGGCCCCTGGGACTGTTGTGGCCCCCTAGTGTTGAAAAGCCCGCCTGTCCAGCGCTGTGTGGTGAAGCGCTAAATTCCTGCCCCCTCAGCGTGGTCAAAGGAAGGAGCTGAGGTTGTGGGCAGAGGGAGGCGCCGTGCGTTATGAATAGCGCTGTTCTATGAGGAGACTGTGGCAGCCTGTGATTACCCTCGTTGGTGGAGGTGCGCTTTTGCCTAGGAGAATAATTAATTCAAAGGGAGCCTACCCCTTATCGCAGCCGGAGATCACCGTCGCAGCCCGGGTGCTGAGGAGACTGTGAGAGGACTTGATGACAAGAAAGGGAGCCTACCCCTCGTCCTGTCCTCGCGCTGTGTGGCAGCGCCGAAAATCACTGCCGCGGCCCGGCGCTGCCATGAGGAGATTCCCCCCCCTTGCTGGGGTGTGCAACGTTGCGGCAGCCCCCGATGCCAGGAGGGGGCCGCCGAAGTGCAGGGAGTGCCGCGCTAGGCCCTGAGGCCGTCAGGTTCCCCCATCACATGATGGGGGCTCGGCCGCGTCATCGGCCCGCCCCCGCCGCGCACTGATTGGCCTGCGCGGCCGTGACCTTTGAAGGCCGCGCAGGGATTGGCTATCGGCCGGGAAGGCCAGGAGAAGGGGAATCAAAGCCCCGGGTCCCAGTGAGGTAGGAGGGGGACCCGGGTGAAGCTCCGTTGCGGGGCCCCTGTGCCAAGGAGCGAGCCCCGAGAGAAGCGACCGGAGCGGGAGGCCACCCCGCCGGTCTGTGCCCCACGCGAGGGGCCGGTGGAGAAGGCGGGGCCGGGGCACACTGTCGGTGCCGGCCCGCCAGCACGAGAAGAGCGTCGCAGAGCCCTGGGTCCCCGTGAGGGAGGGGGACCCAGGTGAAGTGCTGGTGCGGGGCCCCCGTGGTCAATGGGGAGCCCCGAATTGGAGCGACCGGAGCGGGAGGCCACCCCGCCGGTCTGCGGCCCTGAGTGAGGGGCTGGTGAGAAAGGCGGGACCGGGGCACATTGTCGGTGCCAGCCCCGCCCCCTCCAACGAAGCCGGCTGAAGGAGCAGAATGCCTGTGGGGCTCCCACGCGAACGAGGGAGCCCCGATTGCGCTGCAGGAGCCGTGTGACGTGGGAGGAAAGCCAGGCAGGCTTCCCCCACGGGTGCCCAGACACCGTGTTGAAGCCCCAGACCCCTGTGAGAGAAGGAGGCCCGGGTGAGGCGAGTGTGGCCGTCCAGAGGCCGTTTTGGAACCCCTGGGCCCCGGGTGACGCCGCGGAAAGGGGGGCCTCGAGGCACATTGTCGGTGCCTGGCCCCCCCCCTGCAGAGGAGACCCCAAAGGACGCCCCGCAGAACCTACTGAGCCCGGTGAGTGGGGCCTACGCTTAACGGTGTGGGGGACAGAGAGGGCAACGGGGTACATTGCCGGTGCCCGCCCCGGGGACTGTGCTGCCTTATCAGGTGCCCAAATGACAGGGGGCACCTGCGACTTGGGCTCCAGATTTATTGAACTGCCCTTCTAGACAACTCAGGAGCAAGCGGGTTGTCCTTATTGCATATTCTGGGGTAGAGAGTTTTATTCTCCCTTAGTGCAAATATAGGTCCCTGCTGTACGGGTTGCCCTGAGGTCCCCAGTTATTAAGGAACCCTGGGGAAGGAAATGTCTAAGGGAGTCCAGAAGTAAGGAGGGTTGACTGCTGTGTACACCCTGATGTTCATACCCCGAGGTTGTTGGTAGAGGGAGCCTAGCTATTCCCTTACAGGTGTTCCTGATCTATGAGGAGGGCTCCTACCTGATATCTATGCTGGGCGATGTATGTTCCGCCTAGGTTGGTCAATGGGTTGGCCTGATGTTATTCCAGGCCCTTGTTATGTACCAGATTGATGGGCCAGATAGGCTGATTTATTGCAGGTGTTCCTGCCCATGTTATGCCGTGATGCCCTAATGTTTTCTTCCCTAACAGGGGTGGTTTGGTGTTAATGTGCATGATGTATTTCTATGCTAATGTAGAATTTTGCAATTACAGCCTTCCCTGTAGGATGAGAGTCTGAGTTGGCCCCGCCAGATTGGCCCCAGATCTAATGACATTTTTATTCTAACCTTTTTCCCTTACAGCATGGACTTTGGACTCAACCCTTTCTATCCCATGTACATAATTTCCCCCCTTTATTTACTTGGCTCTGGCGCCATTGGGCGTCTTGTGTGACACTACTGTTTTGCATTCTTTTGCCTTGCAGGTTGGAAACCCTACTAAACGACGTATCTTTTTCCAACTCAAACTGGTGTCCTGCCTCTTTTGTGGTGTGCCTGGTGTGTTGACTGTGGGTACTGCGTGAATGCTTCACATGTCCTCGAAGTTTGGCCTGCCCGCTTGATGCCATGCTACCCCCTTGGAGATTTGGGCAACCCCCATTTCCAACAATTACCTAGATGTCTGAAAGCCGTAGCTGCCACAAGTGTGAGCTTGGAACAGAGTGAAGGTATAGTGATGGGGTACTCAGTGAAGGTATTCGTACCAAATTCAGTTGGAATTCCCCTTACAGGACTAAGAAGCAATTTACGCAATTTATGACGAATAATTGTCTGACCAGGTATGAAAAGGGGATTCTGGGTGCAGACAATGTGATAGTTGCAAGATGTGTCAATGTGAATCCTTCCACCTTGTTGTGTGATACTTTGGATGTGGAACTCAAAGATGATATTGATCATAAACTCTCCAAAACTGCTACAAAAGCCTTCAAACACCTCACCCTGAAAAATCACCCGAGTCTATAATCTCTGACCTGCGTTTCTGTGCGGACAACGGCACAGTCATCAACGTCCTCGTTTTCTACTCCAGAAAAATCCCCTCTTGGCGCAATACCTTTTCGCTCCTCCTCAATGTACGCTCAACCAGGAACATTCCCTACGGTACAAAGCTCACAATAGCACCCTCAGCAACCCAGCGAGCTGACCTCACCATCATCCTTTACAAAAGCGGCATTGTATTGATCCAAGCCTCTAACAAAAATCTTAATAAATTTGCTGATTTTTTTACCACCCTCCGAAACCATGTGCATGACACTGGGAGGGCGACCAACAGCCGTCCCGATGATCGTTCGACCCACATGCCCACCATGACTAACTTCCCACAAGCCACCCCTCTAGGAGTCTCCAACACAGTTCCTCCTAACACCCATAGCTCATCTACCTGCCCTGCTAACAGTACCACCCCAAGACCCTGGGTCTCCTCCCCTCTATCTCCTCCCTCGGTCTCCACGGTTGCCAACATCGCACACCCTAACCCCCTCAGTCTTACCAGCCTCCCCAACGCAATCGACCCGACCCCCTTGGTCTCCTCCATCCATGCTCCCTACTCGGATTCCACGGCTTCCAACACAGCACACCCTAACCCCCTCAGCCCTCTTACCAGCCTCCCCAATGCAATCGACTCAAGACCCTTGGTCTCCTCCCTTCATGCTCCCTACTCGAACTCTAACGCCGGTGCGCCTCCAATGAGTTGTGCTGATGCAGGTCAAGCTAGCCCTGCTAACACACATTCCACCCCTTCTATGACCCCTAACACAGTCCATCCTAACCCTCCCAGCACCTCTACCGCGCCCCCCATATACACGGATATCGATAATCTACACTCCAGAGCCACCAAAATAGTTCAGAGCATTCACTTCTCCATTCTGGATCTAACAAACCTCCTTCGCCTCGCTGAACTCTCCTTCACTAGCCTCAGCTGAAGCCCACTTCCCCACCCTATCCCAGAGTTTCCCAAACACCCACTACCGACATCCTTGAGACATCTTCACCTTCGTAAGCACCCTAGCCACCTATCCGAGGAGGAAACCCTGGGCCTCACCCTCTCCTACAACCTTTCCCCCACCGCATCAAATCCCCTAGACCTCACTGAAAAGGAAATCCTTCACATTCTCCAGGACCATAATGCAGCCCTGGGCACACCCTCTCTATCAGACGTGAGTGCTGAACATCTCATCCGCACGGTCGCTATCAACCCCTGCAGACCAGCTCCCCTCTGCAACAGAAGGGTGATCAGAAGCAATCTAGCGCCTGTGCACCTGGCTGCCCCGACGCCCGACACTGCCTCCCCGCCCCTCCCTGACTGGTCTCTTAATTGACTGCCGCTCGGCAGTAAAGCATGCCGTCGATGTCGCTGCTCTCATCCTCAACAATACATCTGACTTAGCCATTCTAACAGAATCATGGTTTAATGATTCCTCATCCCCATGCCAGGACCTCTTAGTCCCCCCCCAACTATAACATTGCCAGGCTAGACAGACAACATAACAAGAAAGGTGGTGGCCTCGTCTGCATCTATCGCTAACCTCCTTGTCACAGAGCTCCTGGCGGATACTACCAATTGCTGCGAATACCTAGCCCTCTCAATTTGCAGTAACACCACTCAACTATGCAACCTCCACATCTTTTACCACCCCCCAGGCACCAACGATTCCTTCACTGACCGCCTCATGGAAATTTTCACAGCAAAGAGCTCCTCCAACGCCAATGACATTTTCCTCAGAGATTTCAACCTTCACTGGAACGATCCCAAGGATCCTCATGTCAACGGCATTAAAGACCTCTTGGCAGACCAAGCCCTGACCCAAGCCTGTTCACTCCCAAACCTTTTGAAAGGGGCCACTCTCGACTGGATCATCTCGAAGGAGGCAACCGTCAAGCTTATCTCCATAGACCCCTGTGACTGGTCGGACCACCACGCCATTGCCTACCTTCTACCCGGCACCCACAAGATAAGGACACCACAACCAGCGCTTCCCAAACGCTGGGTCAGAGAAACCAAGAACCTGGACCGCAAGGAACTTGAGGTTCGCTGAAAATCTGACCTCCCCTCCCCCCTACATATCACATTGGTCAGTGACCTCAATGATCACTACTCTGCAACTATGTCTAACATTCTGGATGACCTAGCCCCTCTTAAACTAAAAAGAACTCAAGTCAAAGATAGAATCCCATGGTTCACTGGTTCCCTCAACAATGAGAGGAGATCCCTCCGACAAGCCGAAATAACCTAGAGACAGCACCTCTTGGCCGCTCACCTAAAACTTCTCCGCCAGGCCAGAAATACATACAAGAACATCCTCACCTCAAAAAAAGAGTTCTTCAGAGCGGAACTAGGTAATGCCCAGAACAAACCACGCAAACTCTTCGAGTTGGTCAAACACCAATCGAACAAATTGGCCAAACATGGAAAGAAAACCCCAAGTCTCTCATCACTTCCGATGAATTCTCCTCGTTTTTCGGTAACAAAATCAAAACCTTAGGTAATGAACTTAGTTCTGCCTCACTCCCGCTACCGAACCCTGACCTTCCGCCTTCTCCCCCCGTGCCTCCACAGGCCTCACCTAAGAATGAAGCACACTGGACCGACTTCTCACTCTATGACGTTGACTCTGTCGCCAAAATCCTTTCCACCTTAAACCCGAACAACCCACTCCCCTCAAACTGTCTGGTGACCGCCGCCCAATCTATTATTCCTAGCTGGACTGCGATAATTAACGCCTCTCTCCAGCAGGGATCAATCCCTGACTCTCTGAAAGCGGGCCACGTCTTTCCCATTCTGAAAAAGCCGTCGCTGGATCCAGCCTCCCCAGACAATTTCAGACCAATTTCCAATATTCCTCTCTTAGCTAAAGTGCTGGAGAAGTGTGTGCAACTGCAGCTAAGTCACCACATCAACAACTTCCACCTACTCGATGACTGCCAATCTGGCTTCCGACCTGGACACAGCACTGAAACCACCATGCTCCACATCGTCAATGATGCCCTACAAGCCCTTGACCAAGACAAAACCTGTCTCCTAATCCCCCTAGATCTATCCTCGGCCTTCGACACGGTCAACCACGTGATGCTACTGGAACGCCTCAAACTTAGGATGGGATTAGATGGCCCTGTCCTTGACCGGTTTAGATCCTTCCTCCAAAACCGATCTCAAACATTCCTAATCAATGGTAACCTGTCCGCTCCCTCCTTGGTCTCGGTTAGAGTCCCCCAAGGATCAACGTTATCCCCCACCCTTTTCAACCTTTATTTAGAACCCCTTACCGAAGTCCTTCGCACCGCAAATATCTCCTACCATATGTATGCCGACGACACTCAGATCTACATAAAAACCTCATCTCTCAAGGAGATTCTCTTCCTGAATGAGGCCCTGAAGCTGACCGTCCAATGGCTCTCCTCCAACCAACTTAAACTCAATGCTAAGAAAACTGAGTTCCTTCTAATCTCCCTGCCAAAAAGCAACTCTGAGATCCAGGCATGGATCAAGGCCATCACAGTCTTAAATTGTCCCCCGACCATTGTGGCTCGGCCAAATCTCTGGGAATAACCTTGGATTACAACCTAAACATGCGAGACCACATCAACTCAATGGCCAAATCTGCCAGATTCCACCTGAGCTACCTATGGAAACTGAAACCCTTTCTTGACGCTCCCGACCTAAAACTTGCAGTCTAAGCACTAGTCATCTCTAGGCTGGAATATGGCTGCACCACCCTCTCTGGTCTACCCAAGATCTTCCTAGCACCCTTGAAAGCCTGCCTCAAAGCAGCCGCCAGACTACTCACTGGCACTAGGAAATTTGATCACATCACTCCTCATCTGAAAGCGTTGAACTGGCTTCCTCTCAAGGCCAGAATTCAACTCAAGCTGGCATGCATCACGCACAAGGCCCTACACTCAAACTCCCCTGCGTATCTTACACAGAAACTTGTGATATTCCGAGGTAGCAGAAACTCACGATCGGCCAATGCCCTCCTTCCCCAGCCTGCATGCTTTCAGAAAAAAAAAAAACTATAATCGAGCGTTCACTGGGGCTGCACCAAGAATATGGCACTCCTTCCCACCCGTAATTAGAAGAATCCCCTCTCTGGCACGCTTCAAAAAAGAGGCTAAATCCTTCCTCATGGGTAAATTCCTCGGCTAACCCCGTCCCACAACCACCTCAGAGACTATTGCCATCCTCCTTCGACCTCGCCCCACCAAGAAACCAGGGGCCTGTTTCTCAGCAACTATAATATTGACTATCCTTGTAACTCCCATTCCTCTTGTAATCAGCCCTCCCCCCCGCTGAATGTACAGTACACTGTTGTTTTATCATGCCTCTTGTAAGAATTGTTTGACTCTGTAAAGCGCTCTGATACCCTAACGGGTCAAGTTTGCGCTCTATAAAACACTAAAATAAATAAATAAATAAATAATACATTGAGTATTGTACTAAGCCAAGACCTGACATTAAAGATGAACCTTTGGAGGAGTCAGACTATGTGCTGTTTGTGGATGGTTCCTGTTTGAGAACAGATGAAGGAACTTTGAGTGCTGCATATGCTGTATGTACAGTAGCAGATGTTATGGAAGCATCTTGTCTGAAAATCATCTCTGCCCAGGTGGCTGAGATGATTGCTTTGATTTGAGCATGCAAATTGGGAAAAAATGTCCGAATTACCGTAGTGACTGATAGTCTGTATGGATTCGGAGTTGTCCACGACTATGGAGAACTGTGGTCCCAAAGAGGCTATCTGACCTCTGCAGGATCACCAATCAGAAATGGTGAGTTTGTGAAAATGTTACTTGAGGCGATACAGCTGCCAAAAAGAATAGCAGTAGTAAAGTGTGCTGCTCACAAAAATGGAGAGGGCAATCGATTTGCCGATGCCATAGCCCAATATTGTGCCAGAAATTTTGCATCAATAAATTGGGACAGAGAAAAAGAACATGTTTCAAGTCCTTTAATGCTTACTAACATAGTTGAGACTTGGCAGGAAGTGATACAATTGCAAGAAGAGGCAAGTGATGGGGAAAAAGGCAGATGGATAAAATCAGGTTGTAGACAAAGAGAGGAAGATGAAATTTGGGTATATAAAGATGAAAGACCAGTTATGCCCGATAGCATGATCTCAAATATGGCCCGAATGTACCATGGTCAGGCACATATTGGCAGGGACACAATGATTAGACTTTTCAGACAGACTTGGTATAATCCCATGTTTCGTGTAGTAGCGGAAAGCTTATGTCAGAGATGTCTAATATGTCAACAATTGAATCCAGGAAGAAAAACTGTTGTGAGTTTGGGGACCATAGGACGGGAGGTTGGTCCTTTTACTAGGATGCAGTTGGGCTTTATAGAGATGCCACCATGTAACAAATTGAGGTACATCCTTGTGATCATTTTCTTGTTTTCACGATGGGTAGAAGCTTTCCCAACCAGGAGAAATGATGGAGTAACTGTAGCAAAACTCCTTTAAAGAGAAGTCATTCCACGGTTTGGATTTCCAGTAACAATCGAAACAGACAAAGGAAGTCACTACCAAAATGAGCTTTTACAATTGATATGTGAAGCATTGGACATTCGTCAAAAACTGCATTGTGCCTTCAGACCAGAGGCTTCTGGGGTAGTTGAGCAAGGTAATGGAATGATCAAAAATAGACTGGAAAAGATGTGTTTGGCCACTGGACGTAAATGGCCCGATGCTTTGACACTTGTTCTAATGACCTTAAGGAGCATACCAGACAGAAAAACAGGTTTGAGTCCTCATGAGATTTTGATGGGACGAATAATGAGACAAGCATTTGTACCTGTCAACAAACTGCTATCTATAAATGATGATATCATACTGGATTACTGTAAGGGCCTATCTGACACCGTGACGTCTGTGTTTCACCAGGTTGGAACTGATGTGTGTACTCAGGAAAAACATCCAGTAGGCACCTTTGTATCTAGCACGCTGTGAGCCGCATATTTGCTTTTTAATTTGCCTTATTTGTAACTGAAGTTTAAAAAAATTGGCATTATCTTACCTAATCTTAGGGTGCACCATTGTTGAGAATGTGGTGTGTCATAGGCTAGGCGGGCAGGCAGAGGTACCTCTCCGGTCCACCACGGTCCGTATGCATGACCGCTTGAGTGCGAGACATAGCCGAAATAAAGAGGGACATGCACAAGCGCCATTTTGGGTGATTAGCTCTCTAGTGTTCTGAGGCCTTCTAGACTTAAATGGCAACACGGTCGTGGGGGCGCAGCGGAGCAGTAGGCACCTTTGTATTGAGCACGCTTTGAGCCGCATATTTGTTTTTTAATTCGCCGCATTTGTAACTGAAGTTTTAAAACATTTGTATTATCTTACCAAATCTTGGGGGGCACCATTGTTGGGAATTTGGTGTGTCACAGGCTAGGCGGGCAGGCAGGCAGAGGCACCTCTCCGGTCCACCACAGTCCATACGCATGACCGCTTGAGTGGAGAGAAATAGCCTAAACAAAGAGGGACACGCACAAGCCCCATTTTGGGTGATTAGCGCTCTAGTGTTCCGAGGCATTATAGACATAAATTGCAACATGGTCTTTGGCGTGCAGCGGATCCGCGCAGTGGGCGTGCCTTAGGCAAGCCCGTCTGCACCCGTCCGCGCCTGGACGCTGACAGCTGGCAGAAAACTCACTGGCTTATCTCGCGAAACCATGCCTACCTCAACCTACTCAAGAGAAAGCTGATGGAAATCAGGACTAATATAGCTAGGCCTGAATACGAAGGGACTCTCTGCTTGGAGAAGGAAGACCACGTTAGGTGCTGTCCTTATTGAATCTGGTCAATTGTTCAGTCTCAAAGAAGATAAGCCCTCACATTAGGAAATCGATTCCCAAGGAAGGAACACAGAAAGAGAAGGGGCAAGACACTATTTTTCAGGCCCTGCATATCAATGCAAGGTCCATATCTAAACATGCTACAGAAGTCTGGCATCTTCTATATGATCTGAAACTAGACATCTGTTTCTTCATTGAGACATGGCTACATTCGCACTCAACTCCTTCTCTAGCCATCACATTTCCGGCAGAATATACGGTAGCAAGACTGGATAGAATAGGCAAAAGGGGAGGAGGACTGGTGAGAGCCACTCGTTCAAAAATTTTGGATACTGTCTCATCGCCCAGCATGGAATTGATAATATTCTCTATGGAACCCTCCCTAGGCTTTAAGGTAACGGGGGCGATTGTGTATTACCCTCCAGGGCAAAATAAGAAGTCCTTCTGTACATCATTATTGGAAACGCTCGCCCCATATGTCTTGCAAACAGAATACTTTTTTCTCTTAGGAGATTTTAATTTTAATTTAGACATGGTCACCAATACGGACACGGTAGGCCTGTTAGCAGCTATGGAAACGTTAGGCCTTTCTCCAAGAGTCTGTGATCCCACCCATATAGCTGGGCATGTACTTGATAATATTTTTTCAAACATGCACAATCTTTCAATTGAGCCACCACGAGTAGTAGGTTGGTCGGACCTTCTATCTCTGAGTTTCTCTTTCACTGCCCCGAAACAGCCATGTCAGTCTCAAGGGCGCAAAATAGCCAGGAGACTATGGAAGAAGGTTACATCAATATTATTTGGCACAGTATTCTCACCTCCATCTTTCAGTGACTGCAATGACAGCAATGCAGCTCTGAATAAATTGGAGACAGCAATGATAGCACCTTTTGATATCATTGCCCCAATCAAAGTAAACACAGTCTGCGATAGGATCGCTCCAGCCCCTTGGTACTCTGAAAATTTAAAGATGGAGAAATCCTCTTGTCGAATCAGAGAACGTAAATGGAGGAAATCTAAATTAGGGGAAGACAGGCTAGCCTATAACATAGCACATAGGGCGTACCTCAAGAACTGTAATACGGCCAGGAGAACATATCTATCCACCCGAATAGAGGAGGCACAATGCTCGTCGAAGGAGCTCTTTAGGATTCTTAGAGAATTTACCACTCCCAGAGCCAACAATCTCTCTTGTCCACCCACACAGGAACTATGCGAGGAGATAGCTATACACTTTAAAAAAAGAATGGATACAATCTATGAGTCCTTTGATCAGGACTTGGAGACTAGGGAAGAAATATTAATCCCTGATAATCTTCCCTTCTGTAAAATAGAGACCTTCGCTACTATTACCACGGAGCAAGTTCTACCATTGCTGACATATATTAAGTCAGGTTCCCCGTCAGACGTGGTGCCCCTTACATCATTTCCGAACTGGCAGGGGAGTTGGCAAATCCAATTAGGGACATATGTAATATGTCATTAGAGACCTCTTCCTTCCCATTGAAATGGAAAAAGGCATACATCAAACCATTGCCCAAGAAACCGTCAGCCGTGTGGAAAAGTATGTCTGTTATCTTGCCATTCGCTCTGCCATTTTGTGCTTTACCCTTCAACCACTGACCTTCTCTCTGTATCACGAACGCTCTGGGGCTTAACCCTTGACTTGCCTAATTCCTGCAAGGATATACACACCCTGTTCGAGCCCTGGCCTAACCACAAACTGACCAACACATGCTCTACCAGTCGGACAGGGAGTTTCCCAGATGCTTATTGCCTTCACCTTGTGCACTAAGCCCTGCAGGGGCCCAACAACTACATCTGCAGATTTATCAGATTGACCTCTATTTGTTGTATAAACATGCTTTTCGCCTATGCCCTGCAGGGGCCTCACTGCTACCATCTGCGGACTTATCAGATTGACCTCTGCTTACTGTATATTTACGGTTTTCACATATGCCCTGCAGGGGCCCATCAGCTAACACCTGCTGATTGTATCAGGCTGACCACCACTTGTCGTATAAATTATTGTTTTTTGTTGTTGTTCTCCTTGCACGTACAGGGTTGGGATGAAGGTTATATGAGATGCGGAACCAAAGTACTCAGCAGATTGCCTCCTCAGGCATCCGTGGGTGTTTGCTGTCGATGCTCTCTCTCTCTCATGAGATTGCAATAAATATATTTTCTCTTCGTGCTCCAGTGTTGGTCTCATTTTGTATTCCCGACCCGTGGACGATAGGGTGACCCTGCACCTTTGAATGGTCTTCCAGGAGACCCCCAAATCCACAAATTGGCTCCCAACGTTGGGCCCGATCAGTGACGAGGCTGCCCGGTCGAGGGGTCCCGATGGGAAGTAGAACGGATGGTGGTGGGGCATGCCTATGCGAAAAAGACCTTTGTCCTCGTAGCCACCACCTGACCTTCACTACATCTAGAAAGACCCCCACAAGTGGCTCCAGTCCTGACTCGTTCCTCCAATAGACTTGGACTATCCTTGCAGTAAAGAGACTGCCTGGAGAACGTGACAAAGGATTCTGGTAGAGTCGCTGGTTTGCGACACCTTTTTGTTGTTCATTTGAATATATGTTTTTTTTTTTATTTGTTCACTCTTTGCAAAGATTAAAGTTGAGCAGGTAATGTGGACTTTTTGTCTGGCCTAGAAACTTGTAGAGACATTTTTGGTAAAATAATATAGTAAAACATGCCTGCGTTTAGTACATTTGCACAATGGTGTTGTGGTTGTATATCTCGATCGAGGGTGCTGGAAGATAGCCCGGAAGGTTCCTCAAGTAAGGATATGTACATAAAATACGGTATTTCTCCCATAATGTATAATTCATTATGGCATAAATATAAATCCAAGGATAAAGAGACTCAGTGGCCCATATATGGTTTTTTTGAATCTCACAAAATTGAGTCTGTAGAAATGCAACTCCTTAGACGAAGGTCGCAACAAGCTATATTTGACGCCCTAGGCCAATTGAAAAAGGAGGGAGCTGAAAGAGAGAGAAGGGCTCAGGCGAGGCTACAGAAAGAGGCTCGAAAGAGGGATAAACAGACGTTAATAGAATTACAACAGGAAAAAGCTGCGTCCAACTTCACATGTACAGACAGAGAACACAGGTTAAATGCGGCTGGTCAGTATCCTGTGCATCATATGCCACTAGAGCGAGCAGACCCCCATGAAGAGGAACTTCTCCTCCATCCATTGCCACCACCGTACCATGTCCCTCCCCATCCTATCCCACGGCCAGTTGATAGGAATGCACCCCCCTAGAACATCCAACCCCTACCTTCCGTTCCCACTACCCCTCCCGCTCAATCTGACCCTGAGACCACATCTTCTGCTCGATCCCACACAGCCCGCATTACATCTACACAGAAACAGGCCTTGAATGGTCTAGTTCGCACCTACCTGGAGGATCTTTTCACCTCTAGCCAGATCCTTGCTATCTATGAGGCCTATGCATCACCTCAAAAGGGCTACTTCCTACAACAATTTGCTTATGAAATATTCTCTCTTTATGAGAAACGTCACAAGGTGACACCAGCAGACCATGTTAGAGGATTGTATCGTCAGTTGACAGGGGGGGCTGAGGAAAGCAACAGTTTGTTAGCACTCATGCTACAAATGATGGAGGGTCTAAGGAGAGCCCAGGAGGAAGAGGAAAAGCCACTAGTAATGGAGGGTGCGACTGGAGGTTTTATGGCACCAATAAGGGAAGCAGCTCCAGTTTTTGTCCCCGCTCAAGGGGCAGGTACTGCTGAGGGACTGGATAGTCCAGATGCCAAAAGTAGGACATTATATAATTGGGTGTACACTCCGTGGCTTCGAGCTGACATCTTAGCTTTCAAAAAGGACTTGCCTGACCCCCGGAAGAATCCTACAGGATTCGACAAAGGACTGGACACGTTTATTACCACTTATACAATGACACTGACTGACATAGATCAGTTCTTTGGGTTAATTCTGCCCCCAGATATTTGGAGACCCATAAGGAAAGTTGACGATGAGGCCTTGTTCAAACATAATTGGGAGGATTTGGCAACAATGGATAGGGACAGAAAACAAGGTAAAAGGCCTGCAGAAGCTATTTTAGAGCTACCAGGTAACATAGTAAAAAAAATTGAAGGCCACAAATCCAGCTAGGAAAGTAGATTGGACAGTCATCACTGCTTGTAAACAAAAATCTGAGGAAATTACATCCGACTACTTCTCCCGTCTCAGCCAGGTGTTTATTGACTATAGTGGACAAAGCTCGACGACTGAGACAGGCCGATACTTACTAGTTCAGACTTTTGTTAAACGATTGTTGCCATCCATCTCCACAAGATTACACAGTGTGTCATGTTATGTTATGTTATAGGGACTTGTAGAGCGCATGGCTGCCCCAGCAATAGGGCGTCCCAGCGCTAGCGGAGCGAAAGTTAGGAAGGCAAGAAGCTAGATGGATGTAAAAAGCCAGGTTTTAATCAGCTTCCTAAATGTCCAATAGTCGCTGGTGCTGCGCACAGTCAGGGGGATGGAATTCCAGAGTGCAGGTGCCTGAGCTTTAAAGGAACGGCCACCAGCTCTACAGCGGCGGACTCGTGGAGTGCACAGCAGATGTAAATCGGCAGAGCACAGTGCCCTCCTAGGAACATAGGCTGTGCAAAGCTCCTGCAAAATTAGGGAACTCTGGCTATGCATGATCTTATGAGCTATACATAGGGTCTTAAATTGAATTCTTTTCCTTATGGGCAGCTAATGAAGATGGCGTAGAAGATTGGAGGTGCGACATAACCTGGGTACAGCAAAAAGAATGCGTGCTGCTGCATTTTGTACACGCTGGAGTCTGGCCGTGACAGTTTTATTAGTGCCCAGCAGTAGACCATTGCAATAGTCCAGACGAGATAGCACCACCGACTGCACTATCAATTGATGGGTAGAGGCGTCAAAGAAGCCTAGAATAGATTTGACGCTACGCAGGAGGCCGAAGCAAGTGCCCGCCACCTTCTTTGCATGAGGCTCAAAAGTAAGGGCAGTATCATCAAGACCCTTAGATCTTTGACAGTGTTATTAGGTTGTGGGGGGAGCCTAATGCCGTGGGCCACCATTGGGTATCCCATTTATGGGTGTCGCGGCCTACCAGGAGCAGTTCTGTTTTAGCAGAATTCAACTGCAGGTAGTTATTAGTCATCCAGTCAGAGATGGACAGGACATCCTCACGGAATTTCAGTTGGTCAGTAACCAGGTTGTTAGTAAAAGTGAATACCAGCTGGGTGTCGTCCGCATAAGATGTAATTTTGATGTTACGTTCTTTGGCTAACAAAGCCAAAGGGCCGACGTACACATTGAACAGCGTAGGGCTCAAAGCCGAGCCCTGGGGGACACTGCACTTTAGAGGGTAGATATTGGAAAAGTAAGAGGGGGCGAAAGCACGTGGCCTGCTGCAACACCCACACAGATCTTGACTATGGCCCAATATTATGAACGTCTGCAGAATAAAATAGAGGAGGAAAAATATAAGACAAGAAAAGAACTCAAAGAAAAAGTAATGCTTTCCCAAATAAGCATTAGAGGGGGAGGAAACGGTAGAGGCCCACAGTATAATTATATGCCCGCGACTGCTGGAACACACCACCCCATGTCAACGGCTCCAGGACCAATGCGAGTATTGTAAAGAAACAGGCCACTGGCGCGCAGATTGTCCTCTTTTGCAGCGAAATACAATGGGTCGGGGAAGGGGACTGAGTAGAGATAGAGGTAGAGTCCCACCCTCCAACGGACAACGCCCCAATGTCTTCGATAACAATAGACAAGCTTTTGCACACAATTTTATAGTTGACCACTTCCTCGACAATGAATTTGCATGAGACAGCCAGGGACAGGGAAGGGAACGAGAGGAACTTCCAGTCAATCAATCAGGCCCCTATGTCACAGCTTCAGTGTTGGAACTCAGGGCAAATTCTTGGTCGACACAGGGGTCTCTAGAAGTACCCTCTCACATAAGCTGATTCCTAGGGCGCCCCTGTCTGGCTTAGCGGTCACATCTATAGGATTTGACGGCATGCCCTCCACCAACACCCTTTTTACTGAGGTGCCCCTGGACATACAAGGAAACACAGTGATGGCCTCTTTTCTGCTCTTCCCAAATTGCCCAGATAACTTGATGGGCATTGATCTCTTAAAACAATACAAAGCCAGCAATCGCTGTTCTCCCCCAAATGTCCAAGTCATATTGTTTGACAATGATTGCCCCCTCAGTTATGAATCCCATTTTTATTGTCTCACTGATTCCGAACAGCAGGATTTGTCTCAGTTACCCGATACCTTGTGGACCATGATAGACACCGACGTGGAGGAGATTGTGATAGATCCTATTCAGATAACAGTAAAACAGAATGTGCCACTGCCTCGCCTCCCCCAAGTATAAAATATCTGCAGAGAGTGAAAAGGCCCTCATGACTATAGTACGGGATATGATTACAGCTGGGGTAGTTGAGGAAGTCCAGTCCAACATCTGCAATAGCCCTATCCTTCCAGTTTTGAAACGCACATCCGCCTCTGAAAAAATATACTGTTTTGTCATTGACCTCCGCGTAGTTAACAAAATAGTGGTCCCACAATATCCTGTGGTCTCTGACATAACGACTATCTAAACAATGATTCCCCTCAACTGCTACCACCTTCACAGTCGTAGATCTAAAAAATGCCTTTTTCTCTATACCAATACATCCTGATTCAAGCTATCATTTTGGTTTCACCATAAAGAACAGACCCTACAAATTCTGTCGAACTCCTCAAGGGTATACGAAAAGTCCTAGCATCTATAGCCAAGCCCTTAAACAACAGCTCGACCAGATACAGTTACCATCAGGCGCTGTCCTCATCCAGTAGGTCGATGACATTCTTCTGGCTGCAGACACTCCGGCCCTGGCTCGCACTGCCTCTCTTACCACTTTACACTTTTTGGCATCACAGGGGCATAAGGTGTCCAAGAATAAGCTACAGTATTGTAGACAGCAGGTGACCTACCTCAGACATCTGCTGTCTAAGGAGGGATGTACCCTCACACCTGACCGCATCCAAACAATACTACGTCTTTCATCTCCTACTACTCAAAGAGATGTGCGACTAATTGGTCTCACTTCCTTTTGTCGTCAATGGATGGATTCCAAATTTCTCCTTCATGGTTAAACCCCTCCTTGCTTTACTTACAAAAAACACACCCACACCTCTCCCTTGGATACATGAACATGACCAATCCTTTCAAGACCTACGTCATGCTCTTTGATCTGCACCAGTACTGGGCACACCTGATTACTCTAAACCCTTCTGCCTCTACACCCATGAGCACTCAGGATGCACTCACTCGGTCTTGACCCAAATTCACGGCACCAAACAATGCCCATGCACACTCTTTTCGGCCACTCTAGACCCTGTGGCCCAAGATCTGCCCTCTTGTCTAAGAGCAGTCGCGACTGTGGCCGTCTCCATACGACAAAGTGAGGGAATTGTCTTAGGATCCAAACTGATGGTATTAATTCCCCACGTAGTCAACCTATTACTGAATCAGACAAAGACACAACATCTCACTAGTGCACGACTGACAGGATACGAACTTACATTGTTGGCTCCTCATGTCACGCTAAAACGATGTACGACTTTGAACCCCTCCACACTCCTGCCCACACTAGACTCAGACGCCACAGACATTCCACATGACTGCCTTTTTCAAACAGAAGAATAGACTAAGGGGCGGTGGGACTTGAAAGACATCCCTGTCATGGAACAGGATGGGCAATTGTGGGTGGACGGGTCTTGTATTAAACTATCAAATGGTACCACATTTATTTATTTAAGAAGTTTTCTATAGTGCCGGCCAGACCCAGGGGTATCCGAGCGCTTTACAAAAGGTACATAACAGATAATCATCAGATACAAAATAGAAGAGTGACATATCAACATAGGACGCAAAAATAAAGAGCAACACATTGTAGTACAGGACATTTTTCCTTCAGGGTGCTTCGGAGTCTTATAGCTTATAGCTGGAGCCGGGCTCGAAGTCTGCTAGCTGCCCCGAGCTATCCATTCCCTAGGGAGCGGTTGAGGAACAGGGTTTTGAATTGGCTTTTGAATTCTACAAAGGAGGGAATGGTTCGATGTGAGGGGGAATGGAGTTGTTTTTGTTTTGTTTTTGGTGGGATGAGTAGGAGGGAGTTTCAACTTCTCAGGTTCTGGTCTGGCCGGCTTTTATGAGTTTTTTCACGAAGTACTCAGGTTTGCCGGTGTGAAGGGCTTTATGGGTGAGGCAGGCTGTTCTGAAGCTAATCCGCATTTTGACTGGAAGCCACTTAAGTTCCTTGAGTGCAGGGGAGATTTTTTTTTTTGAAAATCTGTTTATTAGCAGGGTGGTCAGAGCATTTATACAGTTGCAGTATCATAGATTCTAATTAGGAGTAATACAGCTCCATCAGGCTCAGCAATAGTGTGTGTATCATACATTTTAAGATTTTCAGTGTTATCAGACAATCAAACAATCCCCGTAAGAAACTAAGGAAAAACCCACCCTCCACCCACAGAAAGGTCCCACCCTTGACACTCCTACCGAACTTATGTACATAGCAGTTAGTACCAGAGCGCTCCCAACAGGCAGTACAATTCTACGATGCACATTTTGCGTTTTACACAACTAGACAGTGGTATAAGCATTAGAAGCACGAGTTACCTCGTGTCCCAATTTAGTGCAACTTGGACGTGCGAGGCCCATGGAGGTCCATCAACAGCTTCGCTCAGTACAGTTTATAGCATTGAAATATCAGACTCTTCATCACTCCCTGTTTCCACCCTCCCCAGTATAGCAAACCAATCCAGTGAGATGGGTGTTTTTCTGAGGCCTCTGCGTTCTTCGCGTTGTAGCGCCGCACCCTCTGCTTTACCCCATCGCAACAGTTCCGCTTTCCACAAATCAGGGTCAGGTGGCTTGAGAGACTTCCACCTCATCGTAATGGCACGCTTCGCAAGCAGCATTGCTACATCAGTAAAACGTGTCGCAACGCCTCTCCTACGCGCCGTAGGACCCAACCCCAAGAGCATGTATTCCATGGTGAGCGGCTGCATCAGTGCACCTGCGTTCGTAAGTGTGTCATTAACAGTAGTCCAGAAATAGCCCAGTTTGGGGCAACTCCACAACATATGTGTCAGTGACACATCATCTAAAGCGCATCTAGGGCAGGCGTCAGAGGTGTTGGGGAACATGGCATGTAATCGGTGTGGTGTTAGGTAAGTTCTGTGCAGGACCATTAGCTGGATGAATTTAAATTTAGGGTTTCTAGCCACCTTTTTGGGGAATCGAAGGATCCTCTCCCATTCTTTTTCCCTTAATGGCCTCCCTATATCTTCTTCCCACTTAGTCCTGAGAGGCGTTAGTGAAACCGCTCGACCCGCTCTAATGCTAGCAGTGAGCCATTTAGTCAGGTGGCTTCCTGTGCCCATGAGGTATTGCATCGTCAGCAAGAGGTTCGTGGAAGGTTCTATCCCCCCAGGCGCCCAGTGTCCCAGTACGTAGCGGCGGATGCTAGCATGCATGAGGAATGAACCCCTGGGTACGTCATGCGCAGACCTGAGGTCATCAAATGACAACATCTGTCCTTCAGCAAAAAGGTCCCCAACGTGTGTCACACCTGCGTCATGCCATAGCATCAGTTTTTGTGTCATGAGCATTCCTGACCCCAATGGCAATCCCAGTAGCGGAATCGTGGGGGCGTAGGTTGACAGTGGGGTAGTGTATTTCACTGCCCTTCGCCAGTATAGTACTGCAAGCCGGAGAAGCGGCGGGGCGTCCCTCGTCAATTGCGAACGGGGAAGGAGTAGGATATGTATTCTCCCCTTAGCATGATCGTCATCTACCATGCTAATCTCATGAAGGTTCCTACCAGCAAGCCAGTAGGCTAGCCACTGCAGTTGGCATGCAAAGTTGTAGGCCCTAAAGTCAGGTACTCCCATACCTCCCGCACTGGTTGCGAGTTGCAGCTTAGCGAGACCTATACGCCTTCGCCCTTGTCCCCATATAAGTTCTATAAGGAGAGTGTCAAGCACTTTAAACGTCGCGGCAGGGATCAGGAACGGTACATTTGTAAAGTAGTAAATGAGACGGGGAAGCATTACCATCTTGGAAATGGCAATCCTGCCGGCCACTGAGAGAGGGAGTGACAACCAGAACTGTATCTGTGACTTTATGGTCCTCATAGCCCTACCAAGGTTGCCTTCAATCATCATGTCGGCATCCCTGTAAACCTGTATCCCGAGGTATCGGAACGTAGTATCAGCTATTGGAAACGCGTGTGGCTCAAAGAGCAGCGGTGTAGTCAAGTCAGAGGCGGCAAAGGTAAACCCGTAGGACTTGGGCTCGCTGATAGTGAGGCCAGATATCGATCTAAAATCCTCAAATATAGAGGGGATAGGGGCCATGTCGCCTCTCAGGTTATGCAGGTAGAGGATAATATCGTCAGCATAGGCTGACACTATATGCGTCGTGTTACCCCTTTTAATTCCACGGTGGGTGGCCATAGTCCGTAGTTTACTGAGTAGTGGCTCGAGCGCTACAATGAAGAGGAGCGGGGAGAGGGGGCAACCTTGTCTCGTGCCCCTTGCGATAACTATGGGATCTGAAATGCACCTGGACGTGCGCACCCGGGCCGTGGGGCGCGTGTAAAGCAGTTGGACCCATGCTATATACTCTTTAGGGATTCCGAATCTCGCGAACACAGCAAACATATAATCCCATCTGAGGGAATCAAAAGCCTGCTTCAGGTCTAATGAGATGCATCCCTCCGAGCCTAGGTCCGTCTGTTCTCGCAGCATCAGCTGAGCTAGTCGCCTAAGATTCATGGCCGTGCTCCTGCCTGGCACAAAGCCGCACTGATCAGGGTGAATCAAATGTGGTATGTATTGTGCCAGCCTTGTCGCTAGAATTTTACTCAGTATATTGTAATCGGTGTTAAGTAAAGATAAGGGTCTGTAGCTAGTGAGGTGTAGTCCGTCCTTGCCCGGCTTTAAGAGGGAGGTAATCAAAGCCTGAAGGGAGGACTGCGGCAAGCAGGCAGTCCGTAGCGCCTCCAAATAAAGGGTATGGAGGCGTGGGCCAACTGATCCATAAATGCGGTATAGAATTCAGCCGGCAAGCCGTCCGTCCCAGGGGTTTTGTTTCTGGGGAGGGCACGTATCGCCTGTCTAATTTCCGCGATAGAAATAGTACGCTTTAGATCGTCGCGTTGATTGTCAGTGAGTTTGGGCAGTTCTAAATCCCGCATGAAACCCTCGAATGCAGTGTGTGAGAGGCAATTGTGGGGGCCGTAGAGCGTGATATAGTAGTCCTTGAACGCAGCGTTTATCCCTGCTTGTGTTGAAACTAGTATGTCGTCCTGGTCCAGCACTCTAGGATGGGATGCTGTACTGGGGAGTCACGTAAGATATGGGCCAGTAGAGCGCTTGTGCCCTATCCGCTTGTGTGTGTTGTCTCAATGTGTGTTCCCTGTAGTCCAATAATCGCAAGTCCTCTAGTAGTTCAGCGTGTTTTACATGCGCATCCTGCAGTGGAGTGAAATGTGTGTTCGTGCCCGCTGCCTCACTTTCCAAGGATGCTAGTTTACCCTCCACATCTTTCAGATCTGCAACTACTGCTCTCCTCATGCCCACTTTAGTGGCCATCGCTTCCCCCTAATGCAAACTTTAAAGGCGTCCCATTCCAATTGTCGGGAGCTAGCAGTGTTAGAGTTTGTGTCGAAATAACCCTCGATGGCATCCGCCATAGAGGATTTGAAGACCGTATCCTCCAGTAGCTCTGTGGGTAGTCTCCAGGTCGGGATAGGGGTCGTCTGACGTCCCCATTGCCAAGTTAGTTCAACTGGATTGTGATCGGATAGGGTCTTTCCCATGTGCTGGGGCTGGATAACCGACCCCTAGTAAGGAACGGGAGCAGAAAATTCGGTCGATCCTGGTGTGGAGGTTGTGGGGGGGGGGGGTAAAAGGTGTATTCTTTGTCTTGTGGATGCATACATCGCCATGTGTCTGCTAGGTCCCATCCCTCCGCCCATTGTGTCAGTGCCTCCGCTTGTCGCCTGCTTTCCGTGGCATGTAGTGGGGGGTGTGACCTGTCCAGGGCTACATCCAACACAGCATTGAAGTCTCCCCCCACCACCCATTGGTGCTCCGTCCAATCCGCAATGACCCTGTTGACAGCAATCAAAAAATCAGGCTGTCCCGAGTTCGGGGAGTACACACAGCCAAGCACGACAGGAGCCCCATCCAGTAAACCCCTCACAAATACATATCTACCCTCTTTGTCAATTCGTTGCTCCAGTGGCTTAAATGGAACAGAATTACGGAGCCAGATAGCAGCCCCCCTAGAGAATGCAGAATAGGACGTAGCAAAAAACTGGCCTTTCCACTTCTTATTTAATTTCAAACTCTCAGTACAGTTCAGGTGGGTCTCTTGTAGGCAGGCCATCATGACGCCCCTTCGGTTAAGCTGTGCGAGTATCCTGTGCCGTTTATGAATCGAGCCCAAACCCCGCACATTCCAGGTGCACAAATTATAAACATTAAGTGGTCCCATGTCTGGTCGTGTAGTGCAATAGGAATGTGTATGTTGGTGCACTTGTCAGGTACTTCTTCTTGCATAGGGGGAGTGTCAAACAAATAATCAGTCCCTGAATACTAAGGTCCCCAGGCCAACGGGCTCGAGGTCCAAACCATAATGCCCAACAGAGGCAAAAGTCAAACAGTTTCATGGGCCTGCGGCGGGGGGCGCAGGTCGCTTTCGCCGTACCTGTACTGGCCTGTGGTGGCATGGCGGCCCTTAGCAAAGCAATCCCTTGAGCAGCCCACCCGGGTGCAAGGAATAATACAGTCTATACGTTACCACCTGGAGTGCGGTCACGATGGTGATGTTAAAATTCTTCTGCTGTCTGTGCTGTGATCTTTGGGAATAGCTGGACGTTGTTTGCTGACCCCGAAACCTCAGTGCGTGTGTCAGAGTTGCTAATCAGGTCTTTAGGTGTGCCCGCATCATGGGCAGCGAGCGCCTCCTTTGTTAGTTGCATCACAGGTGTGGGGTCCTCTGGATGGTTCGCAGCGGCCGCATCCGTCGGCGATGTTCTCTGCGGCGGGGCCTGTCGAGTATCCGAAGTGGTGCTTTGCCGATCTGAGTGAGTCTTGCGGCCCTTCCCCTTGTTGGCCAGGAAAGGGTCCTGTGAGGCAGGCGAAGTTAACGTCACCTCCATCCAATCCGCCGCTTCCTCCGGCGAGTCAAAGAAGTATGATTTGTTACTGTGCAGTACTTTAAGGCGTGCAGGGAATAGAAGGGCATATTTTAAGTCTCTCTCACGCAACTTGCGTTTCACTCCCAGAAAGGTGGATCTGGCCCGCTGGACTGTGGGCGTGAAGTCAGGATATACGGAGATGTTCTTGTCCTCGTAGCGAATTGGTGCCTTCTCCCGGGCCACGCGCAGCACCGTATCGCGGTCTTTGTAGTGGAGGAGGCGTGCGATCAGAGGACGCGGAGGCGCTCCTGGTTGTGGCGGCTTGGACGGCATCCTGTGTGCCCTCTCCACACTGTATAGTGCGGTAAGATCTTGTGGGCCCACTAGTTGACGGAGCCAGTCTTCCACAAATTGGGTGGGGTTCCTCCCTTCGCTCCGTTCTGGAATGCCTAAGATGCGGACGTTATTGCGGCGGGCACGTCCTTCCGCATCGTCCACCTTGTCCCATAGTTGCCTCAGCTGCTTTTCTACGCCTTCCAGTTTTGCAGAGTGCTCCGTTTGTTAGGGAATGAGGTCGTTCAGTGCGAGTTTCTGTTCGGAGACCCTCTCAGCAAGTTTATTGTGGTCTGCACGGAGCAACGAGAGACCGGTCGCCATATTGTCTATACGCGTTTCCAGTGCTTCCCTTGTGGCCCGTATTTCGTTGAGGATAAGATCTAGTTTGGCGTCCTGGGACCCTTTCCCAGTCGGTGGGATGACGTCCATGTTCGAGGAGGAAAGAGGGTCCTCAGATCCGGTGGACTGCATGTCCGTCGATGCACCGGGGTCCTGGGCTCTGCCCCTGTGTCGTCCCATCGACCTAGTATGCAGAGCGGCGTTGGGGTGTTCGCGTGTCCGTCCGCCGATGATGGGCCCTCAGGGCACCGCTCTGGGCTCTGCAGGTTTCCACGTGTGCACCGAGATCCCAGCGGGGAAGGCGATAGGAGGGGCAGTCCCCTGGTGTCGGAGAGGGTCAAGTGTGGCGTGGAAGAGGCGGGACACCCGGCCTGGTTGTCGCTGTATCTTGGGGGAACCCCTTAGTAGTCGCCGCAGTGGTCTTGGCGTGGCGGTAAATATGGGCAAGCGGCTGCAGGAGGAGGCCAGAGGTAGAACAGCAGTATGGTGCTCCTCACCTGCCCCAGAGAGGGCGGCCCTCGCAGCCAGTAGTGAGCCACTCGGGTTTCTCCCGTAACTGGACCCCTCCACGCTGTTTCGCAACCCCAGTGGTAGCGTGGCTGAAGGTGCTGTGTGGACGCCACGTCCCTACCTTGGGTCCTCGTCTCCCTTGTTGCTCTCAATGGATCAGAGGCGACGTCAATCTCCTCTGCGTACCCCTCGGAGACGCTGCCGGTCGGGGAGCAGTCAAGATGGCGCCCGTGCCGCCTCTCCGGTACGAAGGCCCGCCGGGCCGCCGTCGGTGGTACACACAGCAATATCAGGGCTCAGGTCTTTAGCGGCCCCCACTTAGCTCGCCCAGCGGTCCCAGGAGCCTGCCTCTGGCGCTCTCGCCGCAATCTAGATGGCGCAGCGCAGGCCGGCGCTTCTCCGGCCACAAGTCGGACATGCAGGGCAGCGCGGATTTCGGCTGCCCACCGGCGATGCAGGAGCCGGTCCGGGAGGTGCAGGATGAGTTGCCGGTCCTCCGGTTTTAATTGGGACAGTCCAGTTCCCTGGCACCCGGCCGGCGTCTCGTCGGCGGCCCGCTGGCAGTCAGCGGCAGGCCAGTCCCAGGGTAAATCGAGGCCGGGGCTTCTCCTCTCGTAGTAGGCCCCAGTGGTCGCCGCGGCTTTCCCAGGCTGTAGACGGCATCCGGCGCGGTCCGCGCGCAGCTACTGCCCACCGCTCGTCCGCCTCAGGTCCGGGCTAGTGGTTGGGGTGGTTGCAGTAAGGGTAGACAGGATCAATAGCGAGTGTAATAAGGGCGAAAGACGGAGCTACTGCGCTACACGTCCGCCATGCACGGCTCTTGGCCACGCCCCGAGTGCAGGGGAGATATGATGGAATTTCTTGATACCGGTGATCATTCTGGTGGCCGCATGCATACCAATACCATTGTTGAGACTGCACGCATACCTCAGAAATTGGCCCAAGCCGCAGAGCTTATAGCTCTCACCTGCGCTTGTACCCTTACCCAGGATCTCGCTGTCACCATCTATACCGACAGCCTTTGGAGTAGCCCACAGTTTTGGTATCCTCTGGAAGGAGAGAGGGTTCTTAGTGTCACATGGTACACCCATTCAGCATGGTGACTTAGTCACTGCATTGATCCAAGCCTTGACACTGCCCAGAACATTAGCTATTGGTAAATGCAAAGCACACAAGAAGGTCACAGACGAAATAGGATTAGGAAATGCCTTTGCTGATGAGACATCCCGGGCTACTGCACAGGAAAGAACATATACCCCTATGTACATAGTAAAGTCCCAAGCAGAGAAGTGGCATGACGTTAGACAACAGATCCGGGACATCCAGTCCACTGCCACCTCTGAAGAACTTCCAAATTGGAAGAAGGAGGGCATGCTTGACGAAGAAAATTGTTGGCGATCCAAAGATGCGAAACTTTGGAAATTACCAAATGCTTATCTCCTCCTATTGTTGAACATGACTCATTTGCCAGCACACACAAATGCTGCCACCATGAATAAAAAATTACAGGAAGTGTGGGATAACAACCAACTCTGGTCTACTGCCACCAGGCTAGTCTAACAGTGTTTGGTTTATCTCCGCTACAATGTTGGTAAAGGGACTCGGGTACCACAAGCAGGATATGCCATCCCTACATCACCCTTCGAAGTCCTGCAGAGGGATTATATCCAAATGGAACGATGCAACAACCTTAAATATGTTGTGGTGGTTGTTTGCACGTTCAGCAAATGGTTGGAGGCCTACCCGGTCAGAGACAACACTGCCCTAACTACTGCCAAGATATTATTAAAAGAGTTCTTTCCCCGCTATGGCCTTTGCCGAGTCCTCTGGAATGACAGCGGGAGTCACTTAATTGGAGAAGTAGTCAGGCACATCTTAGCAGGATTGGGGGTTCAACAGAAATTTCATGCCGTCTTCCACCCCCAATCGGCAGGCCTGGTGGAGAAATACAATGCCACGATCAAATCTAAACTAGCCAAAATAGTGGAAACAACAGGGCTCAGATGGCCAGATGCGTTGCCACTGGCCCTTCTATCAATAAGATCTTCCCTCATTCTCGTACCTCGTTGACCCCATACAAGGTGGTCTTTGGACGCCCGATAAACATTTGGGGTGCGCCCCCTGCTACCACATTGTCTGATTCCCCTTGTGAATTGTTGAGTGATTATTTGTCTCTACATACACAAACTTTGTCCTCCATTCATCAACAGGTCCAGGAAGCATTGCCTGACCGATCCACCGGGCCGGGACACACCATCCTACCCGGAGATTATGTTTTAATCAAAAGCTTTGCCCGCAAGAAGACGTTGGAACCTCGGTGGAAGGGCCCCCTGCTAGTCCTCCTCACCACTAGAACGGCTCTCAGAGTGGAGGGCAAGAAATCCTGGAAACATGCCGTATATTGCTGTAGGGTCCCCAACATCAGTCAAACCAACCCCACCTTGTCGACCTACAAAGAAGTATTAACGTGCGACCCCCCTGTGTATAGCCTCCAAGAACCAGAACTGGAATTATTCAAAGATAACACCGTGCCAACTAAAGAAAAATACAACCTCCGCCCACGCACGGCCTCTGGAGCTACAGCGACCTGACAGGGTTGGTGAGCCAAAAGACACAGGGTGGTAGTATTATCTGGAAGGGTGGATTGGTTCTCCTGTTAGCGGGGTACTGCAAAGCCTAGCCTGGAGAAGCAACCACCAGCTAACGGCAACGCGTAGGGCTCACCTTTCCTCTCCAACAGCTGTAGAGCCCCAAAGAAGACTGATTATGACCAATGATGCACAACTTTCCAACAAGAAGATAGCATTATGTAACAAACTGCATAATAACAGGTCGATAGCTTTGATGACAGTTCTTCTCCTCACTATTATCTCCACCATCCTCTTCTGGATCAAAGAAGAAGGGGCACCAGCCAAGGATACCATATTGCCCACTGATGCCAGGCCTCCGGAACACTCCCATACCCCTTATGCCCTTATCTCTGAAATAGGCGACAAGAGTTTGGAACAACACCTTCATCCAAATGTTGAATCAACATAATGAGGTATTGAATAAAACAAACTGTTGGGTCTTTGGTCTCCTGCCTCACTCCACCAAACTCCTCTGGGCCGACTACCGCTGCATCCACTTCACCTTCTAGAAACCCACCACACACCACCGCACCTAACAGATCCCCCCTGCCGCTGGAGCAAAATCACCGAAGACCAACTACATGCAAACCTCGCTGTCAGCCCACCCAACGAACCCTCCAACACCGATGTCGCTGCCCACAACCTCAGATGCTGGATCGAGGACTGTGCCAACAGCCTCGCCCCGCTGAAGAAACCCCCCCACAGAGACACCAGCAAGAGGGGCTGCTGGTTCACCCCAGAACTCCTAGATTCCAAGCAAGCCTGCCAGAAACTAGAGAAGAAATGGCACAGTGAACAAACTCCGGACAGCCACGCAGCACACAAGGACGCCATCCGCAACCACCACCACCTCATCAGGGCTGCCAAGAAGACCTCCTCAAAGACGCACACGACAGCAAGGAGCTCTTCAACATCGTGAAGGAACTCTCCAACCCCAGCTCCAACACCAACGACATCCCGCCATCGCAAGCCATGAGTGACTCCCTCGCCACCTTCTTCCGCTGCAAGATAGCAGACATCCACGACAGCTTCAACACCCAGAAAGCCCCAACAGACAGCAACACAACAGACCATCTGCACACCATCAACCACATCCCCTTGCTAGCCTGGACCAGTGTGAGCATTGATGTCACCATCAAGACCATGAGCACAATCTACTCCGGCTCTCCGTCAGACCCATTCCCACACCACGTCTTAACCAAAGCAAGCCGCTCCATCGCACCGTCATCAATCTCTCCCTTGGGACCGCGATCTTCCCAAAGAGCTGGAAACACGCCGAGATCGACGCCCAACTCAAATAACCCCAGGCAGACCCAAGAGACCTCAAGAACTTCCAACCCATCTCTCTGCTCCCCTTCCCGGCCAAAGTCATTGAGAAAATCGTTAACAGACAGCTAACCCGATACCTCGAAGAGAACAGAATCCTGGACCCTTCCCTGTCAGGGTTCCGCAGCAACCACAGCACCGAGACCGCTCTCATCACCGCCACCGATGACATCAGGACCCTGCTAGACAACGAGGAGACTGCAGCACTCATCCTCCTAGACCTCTCCGACGCCTTCGACACGGTCTGCCACCGTACACTACGCGCATGCCTCAGGGATCCGAGACAAGACTCTGGAATGGACCACCTCCTTCCTCGCCGGTAGAACCCAGAGCGTCCGCCTCCCCCGTTCTTTTCCAAAGCCTCCAAGATCATCTGCAGCGTACCTCAAGGATCCTCTCTCAGCCCGACACTCTTCAACATTTACATGGCCCTGCTCGCACACGTTGCCCAACAGCACAACCTCTACATAATCTACGCCGACGATACTCAACTGATCCTCTCCCTCACCAAGGACCCCACCACCGCCAAAGCCAACCTCCATGAAGGAATGAAGGCCGTCACCGACTGGATAAAGATCAGCCGTCTGAAGCTGAACTCGGACAAGACGGAGGTCCTCATCCTCGGCTCCAACCCATCAGCCTGGGACGACTCCTGGTGGCCAACAGCACTGGGGGCAGCCCTGAACCCCACCGACCACGCACGCAACCTGAGAATCATCCTCGACTCAAAGCTCTCAATGACCAAGCAAGTCAACGCCGTCTCCTCCTCCTGCTTCAACACCCTCCGCATGCTCCGCAAGATCTACAGATGGATCCCGACAGATACAAGAAAGACAGTCACCCAGGCCCTCGTCAGCAGCAGATTCGACTACGGAAACGCCCTCTACGCGGGAGCCCTGACCAAGCTCATCAATTGACTACAACGCATCCAAAACGCCTCGACATGACTGATCCTCGATGTACCACGACACGGCCACATCACCCCCACCTGAGAAACCTGCACTGGCTCCCCGTCAACAAGAGGATATCCTTCAAGCTCCTCATCCACACACACAAGGCACTCCACAAGACCGGCCCAGCCTACCTCAACAAACGGCTCTCCTTCTACACCCCCAACCGCCAGCTACGCTCTGCCGACCTCTCACTCACCACCGTCCCGCACATCCGAAGAACAACCACCGGTGGGAGATCCTTCTCCCACCTCGTCGCTAAGACATGCAAAAACCTCCCACTGGGCCTACTACAGACCCAAGGATACTAAAGACCTGTCTGTTCGATCAGTAGCGACCCCCACCTCCCCCCCAGCGCCTTGAGACCCTTGCCAGTATGTAGTGCGCTTAACAAATGACTGATTGATTGACTCCACGGAGAATAACATACCCTTCCTCCCTTACTCTTACTCTATACACGCCTCTTGCGATGCCTGGATGTCACTCATCATGGGCGCCCATCAGTCCAGCGGTCTGGTCGACATCGCTCTCCAATAATTGCAAGATGAGCTCTGGCAGAACAAAACGGGCAATTCTGTTTGTCCAAAGAACAATTCTACAGGCATGTCTGGGGACGAGAAGGAGGAAATGCTGGTATTCAACTCTACCAACAGAATTCGCTTCTCCAGCTTCAAAGCAAGGACACCCGCCAAGCGGACCCCACCGCTAGCTGTTGTTCGCATTCCTGGACTAGTATGTATCAGAGTCTTAGGTATTGGGTACATTGGGGACAGCTCTTGTGCCGTAACAACAACTCTGAATACGACATCTCTACTGCCCTTGTTGCCTCCCCAAACACCTACTTTGTGTGTGGGACAAAGGCATACACTTGGCTTCACAAGAACTGGGGAGGCACATGTTTTCCTCCTTCCTCCTGTCTACATGGCTTCTCCTCTTCATCATCGCGCCCGCCGCAGCAACGATGTGGTTGAACAAACAGACACAACCTCTCAACAATTCCTGTATGCCATGAAGAGCATCCTTCCCTTCTGGGGACCGATTGCAAACAGCGGAGCCATTCGCCACCTCACCAAAGTCATGGAAGCCACCGTCAAGATCACAGCTGGTATTTTGGCCAACAACACTGCGGAGCTCCAAGCAGTATGCCTCGTCACTCTACAAAATCGCATGGTCCTTGATGTCATCCTAGCTAATTGCGGAGGAGCATGCTGCATCATCAGCACCAGCTGTTGTGTGTATGTTCCGGATCATTCATCGTCTGTCTACGAGGCAATTTCCACGTTTCACCAAATCGCCTCTGATCTCCATCAAGACACCGGCCCATGGTCCCTTGGTTCCTGGATATGGCAACTTCTACTGACATGGGGATGGAAGGTCCTAATGATTATCCTAATACCTCTTGCATTGATCTTCTTTTGCTGTCTTTGCCTTCAATGTGGTCCCCCACTCTGTGGCCTATGCGCAAATGCTATCAAACCAGTCCCCGTAAATGCACGTGTCGAGAGCGACAAAATAATGACTGAACGTGAAACACAGCTATTGATGAACAATGTAGTTGACTAAAAATGGTTTCGCTCATGGCAAAAAAGAGGGACTGTGGAAAAGTATGTCTGTTATCTTGCCATTCGCTCCGCCATTTTGTTCTTTACCCTTCAACCACTGACCTTCTCTCTGTATCACGAACACTATGGGGCTTCACTCTTGACTTGCCTCATTCCTGCACGGACATACACACTCTGTTCGTGCCCTGGCCTGACCACAAACTGATTAGGCAAGAATGGTTCTGTCGGGTAAAACAAGTGCGAGTTGGGGATGCTATTAATGCAATCACAAAGAAAAGCTCTCTAACACACAAAGAACGAGTCTTAGCACTTAATGAATAAGACATGAGATCAAAGATTGAATGATGTTATTTATATCAGAATTACTTCATTCAATGATATATACATTACATGTGTAGACTGTCAAAACGAATAATAAACATCAAAGTAAAGTGCAAATGGGTGACAAATGTGCATGGTGCTTAAGTGCTGAACATTATATACAGTGAAAGCATTTTCATATATACAGGTGTTGGGTAGGCCAGATGCTGGTTTCAATCCCCAACTCGCTCTTGTTCTACCCGACATAACCATTCTTGCTTAATCATTACTTACCCAGGTTCTGAGGCACACAGGGTCACCCCTTTTTTCTTAACGGACCACAAACTGACCAACACATACTCAACCAGTCGGACAGGGAGTTTCCAAAATGATTATCGTCTTCACCTTGTGCACTATGCCCTGCAGGGGCTCAACAACTACCATCTGCAGACTTATCAGATTGACCTCTATTTGTTGTATAAACCTGCTTTTCGCCTACGCTCTGCAGGGGCCTCACAGCTACCATCTGCAGACTTATCAGATTGACCTCTGCTTACTGTATATTTATGGTTTTCACATATGCCCTGCAGGGGCCCATCAGCTAACACCTGCTGATTGTATCAGGCTGACCACTGCTTGCCGTGTAAATTATTGGTTTTTGATATTGTTCTCCTTGCAAGCACAGATTGGGGATGAAGGGTATATAAGATGTGGAACCAAAGTACTCAGCAGATTGCCTCCTCAGACCGTGGATGTCTGTTGTAGATGCTCTCTCTCATGAGATAGCAATAAATATCTTTTCTCTCCGTGCTCCAGTGTTGGTCTCATTTTGTATTCCGGACCCATGGACAATAGGGTGTCCCTGCACCTTTCCGTGGCCTCCAGGAGACCCCCAAATCCACAGCAGACTGCGCTTATCTACAAAATTACAGACCCATTTCTCTTCTCCCGGGATGCTCAAAAATAATGGAGACCTTGGTCAACCAACAAATTTCAGATTATCTGGAACATCATAAACTTCTTCACCCCTCGCTTCCGTGCGGGATATAGTACCGAATCTGCCTAATCGAGGTAACTGACTCGATTAGGTTTCTGTTAAACGAGGGAACACCTACAATGTTAGTCCTGCTGGATCTGTCGGCAGCCTTTGACACCATCTCTCACAGAATCCTTTTGGATAAACTGCAGGAGATTGGTGTCAGAGGGATTGCATTAGAGTGGCATTAGAGTGGCTACAGAGTTTTCTATCTGACAGATCCAAATGCGTACAACTGGACTCCTTTGTATCTCAGACCACAATTGCGGATAAGGGGGTACCACTGGGCTCCATTTTAAGCCCCACCCTGTTCAATATCTATGTGTCATCTCTGGCCACCATGTGGGTTCCAAACCATCTCCTATGCAGACGACACTCAGGTGATAGTCCCCATAGAGAAGGACCCCGGGGTGACCAGAGAGAGATTTAAGATCTATATGCTAAAGATAGCCAAATGGATGAGAAAGAATTTCCTACAGCTTAACTCTAACAAAACTGAGATCTTATTGTTTGGGAAAGCTGAGAACTCACGGACGGAGGGTTGGTGGGCAAAAAACGTGTGTGTTATAATGGATAATAAGCTCTCCATGGAGGAGAATGTGAAAACCCTATCAGGTAAGTGCTTCAGACTGATGCATATGTTAAAAAGGATTTTTTCTAGACTCCCCCTTTCTACCAGAAGGTTCCTAATACATGCATTGCTAGTCAGTAGACTTGATTATGGAAACGTTCTACTAGTAGGGATGAGGGAGGATCTGGTTTCAAGGCTACAAGTTGTGCAAAATACCGCGGCATGTTTAGCATTGAATAAGTCAGCATGAACCCCCTCCCTTCCACTTTTGAGAGAGTTACATTGGCTCCCGATAAAGAAAAGAGCAGTTTTCAAACTCCTATGCCTAGTGTTTAAAGCCCTTCATGGGTTAGGGTCAAGATACCTAACCAAGAAAGTGGAAAGGCATACTGCGACCCGTCATTTAAGATCTAGCGGTCAAAACCTTCTCCAACCTTGGAGAATTAAGAAAGTGAGAATGAGTGGCCATGCCTTTTCTTATCTAGCTCCTAAGCACTGGAACTCTCTGCCAGGGAACCTTCGGGCATGCCCCACCCTGGCTCTTGTTTAAAAACTGCTCTAAACCTGGTTATTTTAATAAGTATCCCATATATTAGGCGGCCTGCTCCCAGGGCGCCGAGAGATCCCCTTGGAGATGATTCATGCGCCATATAAAAGATAAATAATAATAATAATAACTCATGATTTGAGTCCTGGAGACTGGGTTTGAATAAAGGTACACAAAAGGAGAAATTGCCTGGTTCCACGCTGGGATAAACCACAACAAGTAATTCTGGTCAGCATCACTGCAGTAAAATGTGAAGGTGTGAAAAGGTGGGTACATGCTAGCCACACCATCAGAATACCAGAACTTGAAAATCAGCATTTGGAAGAGGTAGATACAAGTTCATACTCAGAGGAGAGAACAGACAAAACTCCAGATCAGAAAGATCGACCTGTGAGGCGACATCTGGAGATTTCAGATCCAAGTTCAGCATCAGAAGCACGGACTGAGATAACTGAAATTCCAGATCTTGACGATTGACATGAAAGTCGACATGTGGAAGTAACAAAAGCCAGTTTGGACACTGAAAAAGAGCGAGACAAACCTGGTGAAAGTGAGAAATCTACAGATCAAACAGAAAATTCAGAGAAAAGGAACATAGATCTTGAAACTGGGGAAAAGGAAGTAACTCACGATAAGGATGAGATTCCAAGTACCAGTAATGGAGAAGTTCCTTGTAAAAGAACTGAATTAACGAGAGAAAAACATGATGCAGTAGTTGAACCAGAAATAATAAAAGTTCAAAATAAGAGGAAATGAAATAAGGTCTGAAAGTGAAGGAGAAACAGCTCTGAGAAGGAGAGCTTGGAAAGTTGAACATGAAATAATAGAACCTGTGATTAAAAAGCCAAGAAAAGGAGATAATTGGCCTACAGAAATTAAAAGACTAAGGGCCCGATGTAGGTAAATGTCATTTACCGATTTTAAAATACCGATTTTTACCGAATCGGTATTCTGAAATCGGAAAATGATATGTAGAGAAAAAAAATCGGTAAAATACCGAATCGGTAACATTCGGTATCGTGTTTCGACACTTACCGATTCTGTATTGACCGATTCGGTAGATACTGAATCGGTAATGGCAATACAACCGTATGGGCCAAAAGGCCCATAGGAATGCATTGGCAAAACCGAATCGGTATATACCGAATCGGTATTTCCCGAATCGGTATTTCCCGATTCGGTAAATACCGAATCGGTAAATACCGAATCGGTAAACACGTGATCGGCAAACAAGGAAGTGAAACTAATGAAAGCAGCCAATGAGGTGGAAGCTCCCTCCCCCACCCTAGCAGGGAGTGGCAACCCAGGCAGGTGCAACTCATCAGAACTTTCTGGAGAGGCAGCCAGAGCTGAGCAGTGAGAGTGAGCAGCAGAGAGATTTTTGGAGATCTGTGAACACAGTGGAAATGGCAAGCAGCTCTGAGAGCCAGAAGGCTGACAGAAAGCGCAAGGTCAAGTTCAGCAGCATGGAGCTGCAAGTATTGGTGGAGGAGGTGGTGAGGGTCCACAGGCAGCTGTATGGGAGGCTGTCCCTCACAGTCCCTGAGTCAACAAAGAGGAAACTGTGGAGTGCCATCAGTGAGAGGGTCAATGCTGTTGGTGTGACCCCCAGGAGCATGGATGGCCTCAAGAAGAGGTTCTATGATATCCGGAGCCTCACCAAGAGGAAATTGGCGGAGATCAACAAGCAGGCAGAACTGACCGGTGGCGGCAGGAACCCCGCGCCCCCCCTCACTGAACTGGAGGTACTGGTGTCCACAACGATTGAGAGGGAGAGTGTGGTTGGAGTTGGGGACATGGACAGCTCAGCCAGAGCCAAAGCTAAAGGTAAGAAGCATGCACAGCATGACACACCCTACCAGACACCTCCCCATTGGCCCCCATGTACAGCCAAACCCCAGTCCAGTACTGCTAGCAAAATAAATGAGCAATGCATGATGGGAAATGTAGACAGCTAATGTAGGAACATTTAACAGTGCACATAAAACTGCAATGCACCTTACGAAAGAATCAGAGTAATGAAAATGACATGTGCAATGCATTTATTGTAGTGACAGGAAGACATTTCCACTCAGTTGACAAATGCTACTTTATTCCTAGGGGCGCCATCAGGTAGTGGAGCAGCAGCTGCACAAGTGTCAGCTCCAGCAACAGCGGACAGTGCGGTGGCAGGGCCAGCAGCATGGATGACTCGCAGGAGGTGGAGGACAGCAGTGCCATGGCTAATGAGGATGACTCAGGACATGCCCTCTTATTTCCCCACTCCCTCCAATTATCACAATCCCCAATATTGCAGTTCTCACCAGAGAACTCATCCACACCGTCCCAGCCAGCACCTGCCACAGCTCCAGCCAGGAGGAGTATTGTGGCCCCATTGTCCATCATGGAGGGAGCTGCGGGTCAGGCACCAGCACCCACACCTGTGACACCTGTGGCACAGCAGGCCACCCAGCAGCCCAGCACAGATTGCCCCCGTTTACACACTTCCAGCAGTGCAATTCCATCACGGGAGGGCAGCGTCTTCCGAGGGCTTGAGGGGAGCATGGTCCGAATACAGCGGATGCAGGCCAAGTCCATCCTCGCTTGCCACCGGCAATTGCGTCAACATAACCTGCAGATGGGGGAGTTGACAAAGGGAATTGTTGATTTAGTGGCAACTAACCGGGAAATAGCTACAGGAATGGGTCGAATGACAACTGCCATGACACAGCTGTGTGCTAAGATGGACCAGCATGAGCACATAAGGCGCAGGGATGCCCGTGTACAAAACCGGGCAATTAACCGGCTTGCCGCAGCAACAGCCCTGCTATGCCGCAGAGGAGCAAATATGGAAGAGTGCCTCACTCAAAACACTGCGGAGGTGACCAGGGGCATGGCCCACATCACCAGTGCCATGGAGACACTCATAATTTCGAACGCAGTGGTGATCCTGCCCTGGACGTGGCCTAGGCTGGGGACAGCAGCAGCCGCAGCAGTCCGGCCAGCGCAGTGTCCGAGCCGCGCCGGAGCTCCAGGCGCTCCGCAGAGGCAGCCGGACATGCATAAGGGGGGGAGCCGCATCCCAGTGGGTCTGCAAAGCGCAGCAGGAAATGACACTGCCAGTGTGGGTGAGGCAACCCGGCCCATTTCCTGTCCCCACATTGTAGTTTATCTTTTCATTTGTTGCACATCAGTGCTGTAACGTTGTACCAAAAATTAAAATGTGCATTTCTTCACATACATTACGTGTCTGTGCATCTGTACTCACTCAGAAATAGTTGTCTGTGATCTCCTCACGTCTGAACCTGCCATCACTTGGTGTAGACACTCCAGCAGGTTGTGTTTGTGGCACAGCAATGTCATCGTCAGGGTCCTCGTAGTCAGACAACTCTACCTCTGTGCCCTTCTTGACCGCAAGGTTGTGCAACATTGCACAGATAGCAATTATCTTGCAGCATGTGATGGGGGTATATTGCCTTGCACCCCTGCTCTTGTGCAAGCATCTGAACCTGCTTTTCCAGATGCCGAAGGTCCGTTCGACTACATTCCTTGTGCTTTTGTGCGCACGGTTATACCTCCTTTGGCTGGGTGTTGAGGGGTTGAGGTAGGGGGTGAGAATGAATGAGCGGAGGGCATATGCACTGTCGCCTAGAAGGAAAAGGGGTAACATTACTCACATGCATACATGTACTTCACACTGCTATTGAGGTTTTGGGGGTCTGACACTGTCTTACCTAGGAGGTATCCTTCACCGAATTCCCCTGCCGTCAGCCGTGCATAAATTCCGCTATTTTGAAAGATGTAGGAGTCATGGGTACTCCCTGGAAATGTTGCTACCACGTCAGTGATGACACACTTCGCATTACAAATCACCTGCACATTTATGGTTTGCCGTGACTTCCGATTGCGGTATACGTATTCCGTGTCAGCAGGGGGGCAAATCGGAATGTGTGTGCCATCTATGCAGCCAATGATGTGGGGGAATCCTGCCATCTGGTAGAAGTCTGCTTTTGTCTGTACCAGTTCTGCATGGGTTGCAGGGAAGGAAATGTATTGGTCCATCCTTTGTATCATGGCGTCAAGGAACTTGTGGAAGAACCTTGACAGGCTGCTCTGGGTCACCCCTCCTACCACAGCAACTACACTTTGATAGCTGCCAGACGCAAGCAGGTGTAGGCTGCATAGCACCTGCACGTGCACTGGGATTGCGTGTGCCCTTGGGGTGGTGTGCTGCAACAGGGGTTGGAGGTCCCTAATGAGCTCTAAGATGGTCTCTGAGTCCAGCCTGTACCTCTGTAGGATCTCTGCATCTGTCAGCAGGACCAGGGTGATCCGCTGTCTATACACCTGCTCCTGTCTCAGCCATTCCCTCTCTCCTTCCTGCTGTAGCCGTAGCCGTCTTGCTATGACATAAAATGCCGCCATGGTGCAAGAAGAATTGCATTTTGGGTCCATTTTTATAGGTTGCACCTGGTTACCACCTGATTCCAATCTATGGTAACTACCGATTCTTAAATACCGAATTTGACGCAAATTCGGTATTTCAGAGCTTTCCTACATCTCAATCTTCAGTTTTTCACACAGAATCGGATTTATACTGAATCGGTAATTTTACCGATTCGATGACTTTACCGATTCGGTATTTTTTTTCCGATTCTGTGTTTTTTCCGATTCCCTATTTTTACCGAATCGGTTTGTTACCGATTCGGTATATTTACCGAATCTGTGTAATGTCCGAATCGGTATTCTAACGAATCGGTAACTTTTCCGATTTGTATTTTCCCCGATTTGGGCGGTTTTCGGACTGCTACATCCCGATTGCTCGATACCGATCGGTAACGGCCGAAAATACCGATTTTCGGCCATTACCGACCGACCTACATCGGGCCCTAAAGTTCAAGTTGATAAATGTAAAAGGAGATCAAAAAGAACAAGTGAATGAAATAACAAGTCAAGAAAGTCTAAAAGAAGGAGATAAAGACATTTTGCAAAAATCAAAGAGAGTCATGAAACCAAACCAGAAATATAAATCACCTGAATGGATCTATGCAGTTTTGCCTGATATACAAGAAGTTAAAAGCAGTCAAGAAATCCAAAGTGACTCTGGTGGGTGATAAAAGAATCAAAAAATGAAATATATTTAAATCAAAATTCAAGATGATAAATTGAAAGAAAGATAAAAACAAGGTAAAGGAAACAGAGACATAAACAGCCAAAGGACTTTGAAAGGACACATATTTACACGTGCGAGTGAAAAGACATTATAAAAGACAATTAATTATGAATAGCAATTGTTGGAAAAAAAAATGCCTGTAAATGACAATAGATCTAAGTGTGGTATTTTGCATAAATGGTGTCGAATGTGGTTATTTTGTACAGGATTGTTAATACTTGTATGGCTCATGATAGCAATATTAATTTCATTTCAACCGCATTTTGAGCATTCATATGGAGAACAGGATGGCAACAAAAGTGAAAAGATGCATGATTTAAAAAGTAATGTAGAACTTGTAGATAAAACTGAGCTTCACAAAGATAGGTCTATTCATGATTTTTCAAAGAATGTTTTTGCTAGATTATTGAGAGAGTATGTTGAGACTATGGACGCACAAGACTGCTATGTATGTATGCAGTTAGCAGCATCTCTATCGGAAGGAGTGACGTATCAACACCTTCCTTTGACTTATGGAATGACTTGTAGTGTAATAGCTAGTTTATTTTATAAAACAGGCAAGTTAGAATATTATTATTCTGATGTAGAATACATTTTTGCTAAAGTTCCTACAATATCTAGACTGAACAAAGTGAAACCTGCTTAAGTTTTAGGTGATTTTTTCTTGAAAATAAATGAATTAACTATAGAGTATGCTTTTAAAAATAATCTAACATGTAAATTAAAGAAGGAGGAAAAGGCATTTTTAGAGATGGCGGAAGACAGGAGAATTGTATATCAAAGAAAAGCAACTGCAAGTAAAATGAAATCATCCGCATGGAGAATTGATGAAGAAAACTATGTAACAGGTGACACTAATGTAGCATTAGGAATAGATCTTCCCCAACAGGTAAAACTATGTATTTGACGAGACAATACTGTTTATACTAATTATTTTGAGGGAGCAAGTGATTGTAAAGAAACCTATAGAATTATTGGGGGATGGGGATTTAAAGGGGGAAATGATCCTGTTTTTCCTGGAATTTATTTTATATGTGGAAACAAAGCTTATTATAGATTGCCTGATCACTGGTATGGTACGTGCTACGTGGGTCTGGTCTTTCCCAAACTTTTTCATGTAGATAGAGGAACTAATGGAATTCATGAGATAGGTAAGCCATTAACACGTAGAAGAAGAGAAAGTTTCCTAGAGATAGTAGGTGAGATTTTTTAAGCATTAATGCCAGCAGTGGGCATATCATTGAATGCAAATAAAATTCGAAAATCATCTACAATAGTAGATCGCTTATCAACAAGTACTGCCGGAGGATTTTTAAAGATAAAACTGAAATGGTTGCCATGAGAGCTATGGTGATGCAGAATAGACTTGCTCTTGATATTTTATTGGCAAAAGAGGGAGGAGTCTGTGGAATATTGAAAGTACAACATTGTTGTACCTACATACCTGATAAAAGTCAGAACATTCAAAGATATATAAGAAACATTACTAAATTGCATAAAGATATTATCCCACTGGAGGTTGATGGTGCTCTAGAGAAAATTGGTAAGAGTTTTTCTACTGTAAAGGGGTGGTTTGCAGAAATAGGTAGTTCGCTATTAGGAAAAATACTAATACCAGTAAATATAGTAATAATGAAATGTAGAAAAGAATAAGGCAAAGAGAGCGTGAAATGGAAGAAATTGAACTAGAAGAGCTTAAAGAAAAGTTGTATGAAAATTCAAAAGGACGCAATATGAGAGATACTAAAGTTTAAACTGAAGAACCTGAAACATGTTCCTAGGAAAATTTAGTTGGGATGATTTGTGGTGATAAATCACCAAAGGAGGGAGTTGATGGAGCAGGGGAGAGACAAAAATGTTTGTGTACCTCTTGTAAAGTTAATCTCTCATTACCATAATGGTATTAACGAGTGAAGCATGTAAACTAATCAACAAAATATATGCAAGAATTTACACTACACGTGGGAAATTAATTGCTATTTGCAAAAATAGTATACTAACAAAAACAGAGCTGTGATAATATATTCTGGACTAAATAGGTGTGTATTTGTGCTTATGTTGAAAGTGAAGAGAAAACAAATGGTGAGTAAAATGACACTTACGTGTTTGCTTTGGCTAGGTAACATTTAACGGGGAAAATAGTGGGAAGTAAACAGAAGGGCTAAAATTCTAAATCAAATTTCTGCTATTTTATGTTTGTATTAGTACCCATTAAGGCCTGCGCGGACTAGTCTGAAAGATGGCTATTCACTGAAATAATGGCAAAACTCCAGAAAAGATGGCCCCCACATATGCGTGGTGCGCAAGACATGTTTGCGGGCGACCTGTGCTCAGAGTGAGGGATGTCAAGGTCAGCTTGATCAATGAGAAGGAGATGTGCCAAAGGATGCGATACCAAAGGGGATGATGAACGGAGCGCTTGAGCAAATCAAACACTCACCCCCAGTCAACTGATCTGCGTTTAATCCATCATCTTTCTTTAGCTCCCTCCACCACCCCAGTTCAGACATGGCCATGAGCAAATCAGTCTGACCCTGTGCCTCATGGGAACAGTCCAGCCCGAACTGCCAAGCCATGTCTTCCCTGGACCTTAAACGAGCATCCTGGGACCGATTTCGGGTTCATAACCCTCATCAGCCAGGCTATCTTAAATCCAGTGGCAAAGTGAGCAAGGGACCCATGTCTGGGCATACTATGCCAACTCAGGGCGATCAAAGCGATACCAAAGGGGATGATGGACGGAGCACATGAGCAAATCAAACACTCACCCCCAGGCAACTGATCTGGGTTTAATCCATCATCATTCTTTATCTCACTCCACCACCCCAGTTCAGACAAGGCCATAACCATCAAGGGAAGGTTGGTTTAGGTTTTCACAGTCAACACCACTGCCTTGTGGTACTGCAACAAGCAAGGCAGATTGGGGTCTTGGTACCTATGCCAGGAGGCTCTGCGCCTCTGGAACTGGCTGAGCTGTCAAGGCATTTCCCGGGTCGTAACGCACCTAGCAGGAACTTTGAACTCCAGGACGCACAACTCAGCTGGTAACGCCTAGCAGATCACGTATGGCAGTTACATCCCAAGGTGGCGCTGGGCATCTTCCAGCAATGAAGAGAACCATGGCTCGCTCTCTTCACTACCACCTAGAACACACAAAGTCAACATGTTTCCACAATGGACAACCCAAAAAGCCTTTCTCTCAGGGACGCAGTCTGCCTAGAGTGGAACTTAGGACTCCTGTATGCGCTCCAGCTGCAACCTCTCCTGCCTTGGGTTCTGAAGAGGATCAGGAATGACTGGGCCCAAGTGATCCTAATTGCTCTGGATTGGGCCAGGAGAGTGAGGCACCTAGAACTTCTGGGAATGAGCTTCTGTCCTTCAATCAGGCTACCACTTCGGGAGGATCTTCTGTTGCAGCAGCAGTGCAGGGTCCTGCTTCTGGGCTTCTGCAATATACACCTCCAATTTTGGAGATTGAACAGCAACAGTTGACTGCTTTTGACCTCCCTGCTGAAATTATGGATGAAATTCTAGCAGCCAGTTGTCCTTTTATAAAATCTGTTTCTGCTGGGATAAAGACCCTGGTGTACTTTTGGCCATAAAGATCCATTGCATGCAAAGGTGTCAGATGTTCTTCTTTTTGTGCTGTCTTTAGCCCAGCAAAGACTTGCCATGGACGCTGTTAAAGGTTATTTATCAGCCCTTTCAGCCTTTTTGTGTTTGCCAGACAAACCATGCTTGTTTAAATAATCTTTTGAGTTTTCTTAAAGGTTTAGTTCATCACCAAAACCTTTTGTAACACTCCAGTGGGATCTTAATTTGGTTTTCCATTGCTTATGAGTTGATGCTCAGCTGTTCTGCGCATCTTCTAATTCCTAAAACAGTCTTCCTCTTTGCAAAAACTTCAGCACGCCATGTGAGTGAACCTCAAACTCTATCTGTTCAGTCACCATACACCTCTTTCTACCCCCACACAAACTGTTGTTGAGAATTAGATCGGCATTTCGGCCAAAGGTTGTGAGTCAATTTCATCTTAGCCAATCTATCACTCTACTGGTATTCTTTGCCCTGCCCACCACTCGAAAGTGGAGGAAAGATTCCATCAACCCAAAAGAGCCTTCGGTATTTACATCGATTGTACCAAGGACCATCGGGTGCACCCTCAGCTCTGTGTGGGGTTCTGTGGTGCAAAGAAGGGTAAGGCAGTGCAGGAAAGAACCACATTCAGGTGGATAGTCCTCTTTATTAAGATTTGCTACGCATTGGCCAAGAATACTACTACGGAGGACCTAAGGCCTCATTCTACCAGAGCCAAGGCTGCTACCACCAATGCTTAGCAGCTTTTCTAGACATCTGTCAGTTCACAGCCTAGAGCGGGCTGCATAGCCTTAGACCTCGACAGGCTTTTGACTCGTTATCCTGGTCCTTTATGTTCCCGACCTTAGAGAAGTTTGGACTTCCAGCCTCCCTTCTGGAATGGATCAGATTGCTATACACCGCTCCTTCGGCAAAGGCACGTACAAGACGACACATATCTGATAAGTACACAATCCATCGTGGCACTAGACAAGGCTGCCCCTTGTCTCCACTGTTATTTGTTCTGGCCCTGGAACCTTTGGCCATTGCCCTAAGGACTGGGATGGGGCAAAGAGGCATCCCAAGCGGTGGTACTCAGCACCTAATATCCATTTATGCGGACGATATTTTACTGTTCCTCCGAGATCTGGAGGCGGATCACGCCACCATATACGAGATCTTTGAGAGATTTTCCGCAGTTTCCGGACTGACTATAAACCCTGATAAGTCGAGCGGCTTCTATTTCCGAGACACTCCGGACCCAGGGGTCATATCGTTGGGAGCCCACCTTATCCCGGTAGCTCCCGTTACATTTAAATTCCTGAGGATCCAGGTCTACAGGTAGCAGGAGGACCAGATAGAAGGGAACATTAAGAGAGCTATAACACAACTTCGCGCCTCCGTGGGATTTTGGACGACGCTGCCACTATCGGTCATGGGTAGAATCGCGATCTCCAAAATGGTAATGCTCCCCCGCATGCTGTACTTCTTTGTTAATCTCCCCGTATTTTTGCTGCAGTCTATTTTTGATACTCTCAATTCCCTTCAAACTACCTTGATTTGGGGGACTGGGAGGCGACGAATAGGACTTCGGAAGTTGCAACTGGGGACCAGAGCCGATGGGCTGGGGGCCCCGGACTTTAGAGGCTACTATTATGCCAGTCAACTTCAGTGGCTCTCCTACTGGACGGCGGGACGGAACCTTCACGAAATAGACTACACGACGGAAAGACTGGGACGGGGAGAACTGCATGCCCTGCTGCTCCCAAGGAGCCGCATCCCTGCGGAGTGCCACCCGCTTCTGCGCACGGCGCTGAAGATCTGGCGGAAAGCCCTAGCATACACGTCCTCGGCTGAGGTGTATGCGGGCAACATTCCTCTGTTGGGCATCCCGACTCCACAGGGCAGACTTACGGACCGAGTGCTACGTCCATGGCAAGAGACGGGTGTGGTGGAAGTGGGTGACTTTTTCGGAGACGATAATCTCCTTACTCACGAAGCCTTTTTACAGGCCACGGGTGCCCCTCCCCGACTGTACCTGCTACATACCACTGTCACACACTACATACAACACAGATGGGCGCCCCAACGCCTACAACCGCCACAACATGAATTGGTACACTTACTATATCTCATGGGAACGGGAGGACATCTAGTAAGATGGCTGTACACAGGGGTCAGGGCGCACGCTGCAGTTTCACTCACCGCACTTATGCAAACCTGGGCACAAGACGCAGACCAGGTCCTGTCGGACAGAGACTGGACCACGATACTAGAACATCCCATCCGGGTATCGCGCAATATCCTGTTCAGATTCATACAGGGGATGGTACTGCACAGGGCATACCTGACCCCCAGTAGACTACATCAAATGTTCCCGAACTCTCCCCATAACTGCTCGCGCTGTGGTGAAGACGAGGCCGGGTTCCTCCATATGACGTGGTCATGCCCACGACTCAGAGAGTACTGGACAGGGGTGTGCCGGACATTGCGAATGGTCACAAACCTCCCAGTGCCGGAAGAAGCGCTGTACTGTCTACTGGGGCTGTGCAGACGACCCAAGGCATTGAAGGCCCAATTGAAATTACTAGACCTGGCCTTACTATTAGCAATCAGGACTATTACGATGAGATGGAAATCACCTAGGCCCCCTGGGACACACCTATGGCAGGCAGAAGTGCTTAAGTGGGGGAGGGCGGAGGGGACGACACTTAGGAGAGAAGAAACACGAGGCCTCCGGAAATTCCCCATATCCCAGGAATGGGAGGCTATGCTCATTGCACTGGAGAATGAGGACCCAACCCAAACAGCGGGCAACGGGCGGGAGGAGTAAATGGGAGAGGTCACGTGTGGTGAGGCAAGAGACAGGGCGCCCCAGATTCCCTCACAGCATCATCATCATACGTAATAGCAATTGTTCTGGTCCTGACATTGCTATGGCTCTCCCTAATAACTACACCTATTTGGGGAGAAATCGTGTGCTCAAGGAGGGAGGAGGCATAGCGATAATTTTTAAAAGAGAGTTTTCCTGTAAATGGGAGGATTTAGATTTCCCTAACTGCGAGGCTGGCCTCTTTAAACTTTCCCTCACCCCGCATTATTCTTTGACTGGAACCCTGATTTATCGCCCCCCGGGTTCGGCCAATTCATGGGCCTCTTCCTTCCCCGAGCTTATCGCTCCTCTTATTTTACAATCCACTAACTTTTTAGTAGTGGGTGACTTAAACATTCATTTTAATCTCACATCTTGTCCAATTGGTATGCGCCTACTTCAGGACTTAGCTGCCCTTGACCTCCACCTACACAATTCCGGCCCCACTCATAAAGCCGGTAATCTATTGGATCCCATCATTTCAAACCTCAACTGTATCACTCACCACTCCTCCTCTCCTGTCATTTGGTCTGATCACTTTATTGTCAACTTCTCTATTAGAATACCAGCTCATAATAATTCCTCTAGCTTTCTCCCTCATAAAACTAGTAGAAACTGGAAGCGTTTGGATATAGACAAATTAAATTCTTGCCTCGACAATTCCAAACCAACGTCTCCTATTATCTCTACCATGGAGGTTTCTGTAGTCAATTCCTGGCTAAATACAGCCCTAGATTTGTGTCTTCCCACTCAGAGGAATAAGTCACAGTTCCATCACCCGCCAGCTCCCTGGTTTAACGACTCACTGCGTCTGGAAAAGTCCCGCTGCAAGAAGCTGGAGCGCTTATGGCGTTCGGACTATTGCACACTTAAGAAAGCAAATTATAAGGCTGCCCTTCGGACATACCACTCCGCCTGTGACATCGCCAGAGCCAATCATGCAAACAGCATCATACTCAAGGCCCAAAATAGACCTAAGGCTCTGTTTAAACTAGTAAAAGATCTTTCTGGCATGTCTTCTACACCTAAAGACCCTTCTTTGGACTCTTCCCAATGCAATGCTTTGGCTACATTCTTCTTGGACAAAATTGATAAGATCTATGCTATCCTTGACGCCACTCCCAATGCTCCTATTATCCCTGAGCCCGTACTTTCAACCCCCTGTTTCGCTGTTGCTGATGATGGTACTCATACTACTCCACCAATTCACTCTTGGGAACCAATATCTCTTCCGCTCCTCCAGAAATATTTACATGAAATTAAATCGGGTTCCCCTACTGACCCTCTGCCTCCTCAAATAATGGGCTCCCTGGACCCAAATTTGCTTCAGATTATTTTAGATATGTTGAATGCCTCACTAGAGGAGTCTTCAGTCCCCAGCGAATGGAAACACACAATGGTGGTTCCATTGCTAAAGAAGGCCAATGCGGATTCTAATAACCCTTCTAATTTTCGTCCTATCTCTCTCCTCTCTTGTTATTCCAAAATTCTTGAAAAACATGTGAATTCTGTGAGAAGTTGGCCTGATGTGCAGTGCTCACTATTCTAGTGATCACTATATATCAGTCCAAACAACCCTTATTGATGATTGGTTGTAAGTCAACCTTATAGACCAGCTATCCTAGTAGCATGGATACGAGCAGTCTAAGGCTAAGACTCTAGAGGGCGTGTTAAGCCAGCTGTTTTACCATCACATTACCCCTTGAACACCCAGTGAAAGGACACCACACAAGTGTTATGAAAATAAACAATGTATTTATTAGAATCACAACAACCCTGTACTCTTTATGAGGACAGGGTGCTAGGCACACAACAAAACTCTTACGAAAATACTTAAGTTAGCACGTTATACACAAATGCCCGAGGGGCACGAAAAACCATATACTTAAAAAGTGGAATGCGAAATTACTAGCAGGTAAGTACAGTACTAATAGGCTTTGGAATCGCTAGGACTTAACTAGGGAATCGTTAGATTACTTCTAGGAGACCTAGGGGACTTGGGTGCAGAGTGTGCACTCTCACGCGGGATGCGGGACAAAGTCTATGGAGGCTAGTAAAGGCAAAGTTAGTGTTCACGGGCGAACCCGACCTGGTAGGAAGAAAACGACAGTGGATCCTGACCCTAGGATAGTGAGGCTATGCTGGGACACCGAAGTGCCGAAGTTACCTAGCCCAGGGGCTGCAGCTGCATAGGTCTGAAAAGACGTCGGGGATCTCGTTGCCGGACCAGGAGCCTGGAAGAAGGAAGTTGCTGGCAGGCGACCAGTGAAGGAAAGTTCGATGGATCCAAGCCTGGATCAAGGAAGAAGAAACCTGAAAGCAGAGGGGACCAAGTTCTTGAATCACTAGCCAGTGATTAAGTGGGCACCAGGATGGCACCGGGCGAAGTCACCTCGACTAGGTGAGTGGGCGACGCTGGCTCTGCAGATCTCACGGACCAGGAGGCGTTGTCGGCGACCAGGATGGAGAAGCGAGCTGTCCCACGATGGATGAAGCTGTCGGCGTTGAAGTTACCCAGGATTGGGCAACAAGCCTTGGCTAATTCAAGCCCACGCGGTGGACTCAAAATGGCGTCTTGAGTGGACCAGGAGGGTCCGGGGTGCTCCTCTTTTGGAAGGGAGCAAGGGCCAGCCTGGAGCAACCAGACCAGCAGCAGAAATGTCGTCGGGCGTCGTTCAGGAGGCCACAAGCCAGCGGGCTAGTAGCCAAACAACGCGGTGAGCAGCAAAAAGCAGAAGGGCCCCACGCAGATCGTGGAGATGCTGGGAGGCTGCACTTCGGTGCTGGAGCTGCTCAGGGTCGGGGCTTCTCGGACCCCAAAGCACTCACCAGGAAATTACTCGGCGGGCTTGCTGGAAAGAAGTCGTGCAGTCTTGAAGATGGCCGGTCCCTCGAGGTCTCGTCACACCCACGAATCTCAGCGTGACTGATGATGCAGGTAGAGGTCAGAGGTGCCAGGGAAGCCGGTTCTCGTCGAGCTGGGCAGTCTTGATCCGGAGGAGAGACTTGCAGCAGACCGCAGTGTTCTTAAGATGGTGCCTGCGGATGCAGGGTGACTACTCCTTAGTCACAAGGGAGAAATCTTAGGAAGAAGTCTTGAGTTCCTTTCGTGGAAAGTAGTTTCAGGATTCAAAGATGATCTGTTTTGGAAGGGGGCCAGTTCCTACCTTTATCCTGTAAAAAGGGGCTGGCACGCGACTAAGTCCTGCCCTATGGGTGGGACTAGGAGGGGGGTGGTTACACCCACTTCCTTGGCGGGCTTTTCCCCAGCACAGGGTCTAGAGTGACCCTGGAACTGGTTCCAGCCAGCCTATGCACAGTGAGCACCGGGGTGCCACGTGCAGTCACCTTCCTCTAAAGCCCTGCCTACCTACAATACACAAAACCCTGTCTGGGACGGTGCTGGCACCGCCCCTGGCAGGAAACCCTTTGTCCTTATCTCCTGCTCTGGGAGGACTCCCAGCAGCAGGAGGGCAGACTTGTGTCTCGGTGGCAGCATCCATTTTGTGGATGCTAAGGCTCTGTCTGACTTTTAACCGGGTTATAGGTTACATGCATGTCGTGTCCCTCTAGAAGGGTGGAATGCTAACCCCGTCGCCAGAATTGGCGAGGGGTTAGTATTCCAATTCGTATGACACCTTACTCGACATGTTTTGATAAAGCGATACCAGAGTTGGCATATAACCGCGAGGATTATAATGCACTTAAGAGTATATGGTATGCGATATCATGGAAACGGCTAAGGGATGGATCCCGCAAGCCGCAGACAGGCTCAGCTCATGCCAGAGCACCATCTCACACGATTCCCAGCACTCTGCCTTCAGGATTGTTAAGGCCTGCCATAGGAGTGACTGATAGGAGATCTGTGTGTCCAGTTTAGGGTTAGATATAGGTATACTATATCTAAAGCAAAGGGTGAGTACACCACCTTGCCCCAGCTGTCGTGCAGCCAGTTGTGTCAGTTTAGTTAGTCAGCCCAGGGGTGGCATAATACATGCTTCAGCCCCTGGGAGACTTCTGGGTACACCTCAGCCCTGGGTACAGGGACTTGGAGAGGGCCCAGTGCCAATTCAGTACCTGAATACAATTTGGATAGAGAGAACAGCTAGGCTGTGGGTCTGATTAGCAGGCCCACAGCCAGGGAAAGTCGTAAACCAGTGCAGCAAAAAGCAAAAATCTGGGTGATCATAGGATTGCAGACCCTACTCTCCTACATGACCCCCCCCCAAACTTTGGGACAATAAACTAACCTTGACCAGGTGAGTCTTCTTGCTCTAAGTGGAAATACCTGGAGAGCCCATCAGCATTGCTGTGATCAGTACCAGGTCTATGCTCCACTGTAAAATCCATCCCCTGTAGGGAAATGGACCACCTAAGCAGTTTGGGGTTTTCACCCTTCATCTGATTTAGCCACAAGAGGGGCTTATGGTCTGTCTGAATGGTGAAGTGAGTGCCAAACAAGTAGGCCCTCAGCTTCTTCAGGGCCCAGACCACAGCAAAGGCCTCCCTCTCAATAGCTGACCAATTTTTCTCTCTGGGTGTCAACCTCCTACTAATGAAAGCAATAGGCTGATCATTACCATCAACATTCAGTTGAGACAGAACAGCCCCCACACCCAACTCAGAAGCATCTGTTTGGACAATGAATGGCTTCGAGTAATCTGGACTCTTTAGGATAGGTGCTGTGCACATGGCCTGCTTTAGGTCATTGAATGCTTTCCGACAGCTTGCTGTCCACTGAACTTTCTTTGGCATCTTTTTGCTTGTCAGGTCATTAAGAGGGGTCACTATGGACCCATAATTTCTGACAAACTTCCTATAGTACCCAGTCAGGCCCAAGAAAGCTCGAACCTGAGTCTGGGTGATTGGAGGAGTCCAGTCCTTGATGGCCTGTATCTTACTCTCCAGTGGCTGAACCTGGCCTCCACCTACAAGGTGGCCCAGGTATACAACCTGTGTCTGCCCTATCTGGCACTTTGTGGCCTTGATAGTGAGGCCTGCCTTTTGCAGGGCCTCTAACACTTTCCTCAGGTGGACCAGGTGATCCTCCCAGGTGGAGCTAAAGACAGCAATATCGTCTAGATATGCTGCACAGAAGTCATCCAGCCCAGTGAGGACTTGATTCACCAACCTTTGGAAGGTGTCAGGTGCATTTTTCAGTCCAAAGGGCATTACCACAAATTGATAATGCCCTCCAGGGGTAGAAAATGCTGTCTTGGGTTTGGCCTCCTCAGCTAACCTGATTTGCCAATACCCAGCTGTCAAATCAAATGTACGTAAGAAGTTGGCAGAAGCCAATTTATCTATAAGTTCATCTGCTCTTGGTATTGGGTGGGCATCAGTCTTAGTGACTGCATTGAGGCCTCTGTAGTCTACGCAAAACCTCATCTCTTTCTTACCACCCTGGGTGTGAGGCTTTGGCACTAGAACTACTGGGCTAGCCCAAGGGCTATCTGAGGGCTCAATGACTCCCAGCTCCAACATTTTCTGCACTTCAGTTTTGATGCAGTCTCTAACATGATCAGGCTGTCTGTAGATTTTACTCTTGACAGGCAGACTGTCTCCAGTGTCAACATCATGGGTACACCAATCAGTTTGGCTGGGTGTCAGAGAGAACATATGTCTGTAGGATTGCAGAACTTGCCTGCAATCCTGTTGCTGATGTTCAGTGAGGCTGCCACAAAAGACAACACCATCAACTGATCCATCATCAGGATTCTGAGTGAGCAGGTCTGGGAGAGGGTCACTCTCTTCCTCCTGTCCCTCATCTGTGGCCATGAGCAAGCTCATGTCCTTCCTGTCAACATATGCCTTGAGCCTGTTAACATGGAGCACTCTGAGAGGGCTCCTGGGAGTTCCAAGGTCCACCAAGTAGGTAACCTCTCCCTTTTGCTCAATGATGGTGTGGGGCCCAGACCATTTGTCTTTCAGAGCTGCTGGGGCCACTGGCTCCAGCACCCACACCTTCTGTCCTGGCTGGTACACAGTCAGAACAGCCTTTTGGTCATGCCAAGCTTTTTGAAGTTCTTGGCTGGCCTCAAGGTTTTTGGATGCCTTTTCCATATACTCAGCCATCCTGGAGCGGAGACCAAGTACATAGTCCACTATGTTGGTTGCAGGCTTTTTGAGAGGTCTCTCCCATCCTTCCTTCACCAAACACAGGGGTCCTCTTACAGGATGCCCATACAGAAGCTCAAAAGGGCTGTAGCCAACCCCCTTCTGTGGGACCTCTCTGTAAGCAAACAAGAGGCAGGGGATCAGGACATCCCATCTTCTCCTAAGAGTTTCAGGTAGTCCATGAATCATCCCTTTCAGGGTCCTGTTGAATCTCTCAACAAGCCCATTGCATTGTGGGTGGTAGGGTGTGGTGAACTTGTAGTTCACACCACACTCCTCCCACATTGCAGTCAGATATCCTGACATGAAGTTTGTACCTCTGTCAGAAACGACCTCCTTAGGGAAACCCACTCTGGAGAACACTCCAACTAGGGCTCTTGCCACTACAGGGGCTGTAGTGGTCCTAAGGGGAATAGCTTCAGGATACCTGGTGGCATGATCCACTACCACCAGTATAAACTTGTGCCCTGATGCTGTCTGGGGTTCCATTGGACCAACAATGTCAATCCCCACTCTTTCAAAGGGAACCCCCACCACAGGTAGTGGTATGAGGGGGGCCTTTGTTGTGCCACCTGACTTACCACTGGCTTGGCAAGCGACACAGGAGCGACAAAACTCCTTGGTATTCTCATTCATATGGGGCCAGTGAAAGTGTGAGACAAGCCTGTCCCAAGTCTTTGTCTGACCTAAGTGACCTGCAAGGGGAATCTCATGGGCCAAGGTGAGAAGGAAACCTCTTAGAGACAAGGGGATGACCAGCCTCCTGGTTGCACCAGGCTTGGGGTCTCTTGACTCAGAGTACAGGAGTCCATCTTCCCAGTATACCCTGTGGGCACCTGTGGCATTCCCTGCAGCCTCAGCAGCAGCCTGCTGTCTGAGGGGTTCAAGGGAAGGGCAGCTCAACTGTTCCTTCCCCAGGTCTGCTCTGGAGGGTCCCCCTGAGCCCAGAAACTCAACTTGATCAAGTTCAAGCTCTTTAGGCTCAGTTTCCCTCAGCTCTTCCAGATCAGCCTCCTCAGAGACTTGATCCTCAACCTGGGGCAAGGGGGAAGGCAAAGCCTTACCCTTACTGCTCTTCTTCTTGGAGGGTGTCTGGTCCATCATTTCAGGATCCAGCACCTGTTCAGTGGGGCATTTTCTGGCCTGTGACCTAGTCACAGCAAGCACATGTGCTGGCAAGCCTAACATTTCCATGTGAGTCCTCTGCTCCACTTCTGACCATTGTGATGACTCCAAATCATTGCCCAACAAACAATCAACTGGGAGGTCTGAACTGACTACAACTTTCTTCTGTCCCTTCACTCCACCCCAGGAGAAAGCCACAATTGCCACACTATGACTAGTAGTGACATTGCTGGCATTGGTCACCAGGAAATCAGTACCTGGCATGATCTGTCCAGGGTCCACAAAGTTAGGTGTCACCATGGTGACACTGGCACAAGTGTCCCTATAGGCCTGAGCCATTTTGCCATTTATCAAAGGTGTCTGCCTGTATTTGCCCAAAGTATTGGGACTTATTTCAGGGGACATATCCATATCCCCTGTACAGACAAGGACAGCCTGAGTGAGTGTGCCAACTAAGTTGTCAGACCCCTCAGTACCCAAGGTTAACCCAACTAATGCCTTGGGAGGTACACTACCACTACTGACTGTACTAGGGGGTGCAGTTGCCTTAGGGGCTGTAGTGGCAGGAGTTTGTCCTCCTCTTTTGGTGCACTCACTAAACCAGTGAGATTTACTTTTACAGTACTGGCACCACCTTTTTGACTGGCCTTCTTGAGTCTTCTTCTTCTGGGAAGCCTGACCCCCACCCTCTTTGGTTTGTTGGGGACCTGGTGAAGACTTCTGGTCATTTTGCTCATTCTTAACATTACCCTTCTGGTCTGCTTTCTTCTGACCACCCTGGTTCTGGTTCTGGTTCTGCTTGATCCTTGTTCTGACCCATTTGTCTGCCTTCTTTCCCAATTCTTGGGGAGAGGTCAGATCTGAATCAACAAGGTGCTGGTGCAACAACTGGTTCTGACAATTGTTTAAAATTTGTTCTCTCATCATTAGATTATACAATCCTGTGTAATCTGTAACCTTGCTACCCAGCAACCAGCCCTCCAAAGCCTTAGTGGCACAATCCACAAAGTCAGACCAGTCCTGAGACTGAGTTTTCTGGGTGTCTCTGAACAGCAACCTGCACTGCTCAGTGGTTAAACCAAACCCATCAACCAGTGTATTCTTCAGGACCTGGTAATTGTTAGCATCCTCTACTCTTGTAGTGAGGAGCTTATCTCTACCTTTACCATCAAAGGAGAGCCACAGTATAGCTGCCCACTGACTCTGGGGAATGCACTGCACAGTGCAGGCCCTCTCCAGAGCAGCCATCCATTTCTGGATATCATCCCCTTGCTTAAAGGGGGGCACTATTTTAGTCAGGTGTTTAGTATCTAAACCCTTCTCTCTATCTCTTGGGAGATTGCTGCCACCAGTGGGTGCTAGCCCACTCATCTGCTGCTCTCTAGCAAAGGCAAGCTTCTCTTTGGCCAGGGCAAGTTCTTCCCTTTCAATCCTCAGTTCAGCTTGTCTCATTCTAGCTTCATGCTCTTTTCTCTGAGGGGAAGTAAATCTCCTCTGTGGAGGATTCCTTCTTCCCTGAGAAGAGGCATTAGAGTGCAGAGATCTATTGGAGTCCCTAGAAAGAGATCTATCTCTCCTAACTCCAAGGTTAGGCCCACTTCGGGTTAGTACTGGGGGTCCCCCAGATCCTAGCCCAAGTAAGTCTAAGTTGGTCCTGGTTAGCCTTCTGACTACCTCAAGACCTTTGTCTACCTCATCCCCAGAGAGTTCCTCCTGATCCTCCTCCTCCTCAACTGCAGTAGCAGTGTTGGGGAGGTCTGGATCCCCAGAGGTCCCCTCTAAGGCTGGCATGTTCTCATGTAACTGAGAAAGCTTTCTGGCATCATATGTCTCTTAGAGACCTATCAGAAAGGGAATGGTGGGGTTAGACCCCTGCTTCAGTTTTCTGGAGACACAGATCTGTCTCATCTCCTGGAAATTGAGAGCTGCATATCTTGAAGTGACCTGTGGAGGGTCAACACTGACCAGGGGAGTCTCAGTAGAATCTCCCTGGGTAGACATGCTTTTCTAGTGAGGTGTAAGTGGTGCACTTACCTACACTATATGTTTGCCTACTGATCCCTTGCTAGAGTTGTAGTTTAGGGTGTGCTAGGCCCTAGGAGCTACAACAGCTGGTTCAGTAGAACTCAGAGTATTCTAAGCTAAGTTATATGTACCTTTAGTACTTATGTGATCTTTCACAAGATATTCTTAGGGCATGTGTGGTAAAACAACAGCAAGCTCAAATCCCAACCGCTGCTCACCAATGTGAGAAGTTGGCCTGATGTGCAGTGCTCACTATTCTAGTGATCACTATATATCAGTCCAAACAACCCTTATTGATGATTGGTTGTAAGTCAACCTTATAGACCAGCTATCCTAGTAGTATGGATACGAGCAGTCTAAGGCTAAGACTCTAGAGGGCGTGTTAAGCCAGCTGTTTTACCATCACATTACCCCTTGAACACCCAGTGAAAGGACACCACACAAGTGTTATGAAAATAAACAATGTATTTATTAGAATCACAACAACCCTGTACTCTTTATGAGGACAGGGTGCTAGGCACACAACAAAACTCTTACGAAAATACTTAAGTTAGCACGTTATACACAAATGCCCGAGGGGCACGAAAAACCATATACTTAAAAAGTGGAATGCGAAATGACTAGCAGGTAAGTACAGTACTAATAGGCTTTGGAATCGCTAGGACTTAACTAGGGAATCGTTAGATTACTTCTAGGAGACCTAGGGGACTCGGGTGCAGAGTGTGCACTCTCACGCGGGATGCGGGACAAAGTCTATGGAGGCTAGTAAAGGCAAAGTTAGTGTTCACGGGCGAACCCGACCTGGTAGGAAGAAAACGACAGTGGATCCTGACCCTAGGATAGTGAGGCTATGCTGGGACACCGAAGTGCCGAAGTTACCTAGCCCAGGGGCTGCAGCTGCATAGGTCTGAAAAGACGTCGGGGATCTCGTTGCCGGACCAGGAGCCTGGAAGAAGGAAGTTGCTGGCAGGCGACCAGTGAAGGAAAGTTCGATGGATCCAAGCCTGGATCAAGGAAGAAGAAACCTGAAAGCAGAGGGGACCAAGTTCTTGAATCACTAGCCAGTGATTAAGTGGGCACCAGGATGGCACCGGGCGAAGTCACCTCGACTAGGTGAGTGGGCGACGCTGGCTCTGCAGATCTCACGGACCAGGAGGCGTTGTCGGCGACCAGGATGGAGAGGCGAGCTGTCCCACGATGGATGAAGCTGTCGGCGTTGAAGTTACCCAGGATTGGGCAACAAGCCTTGGCTAATTCAAGCCCACGCGGTGGACTCAAAATGGCGTCTTGAGTGGACCAGGAGGGTCCGGGGTGCTCCTCTTTTGGAAGGGAGCAAGGGCCAGCCTGGAGCAACCAGACCAGCAGCAGAAATGTCGTCGGGCGTCGTTCAGGAGGCCACAAGCCAGCGGGCTAGTAGCCAAACAACGCGGTGAGCAGCAAAAAGCAGAAGGGCCCCACGCAGATCGTGGAGATGCTGGGAGGCTGCACTTCGGTGCTGGAGCTGCTCAGGGTCGGGGCTTCTCGGACCCCAAAGCACTCACCAGGAAATTACTCGGCGGGCTTGCTGGAAAGAAGTCGTGCAGTCTTGAAGATGGCCGGTCCCTCGAGGTCTCGTCACACCCACGAATCTCAGCGTGACTGATGATGCAGGTAGAGGTCAGAGGTGCCAGGGAAGCCGGTTCTCGTCGAGCTGGGCAGTCTTGATCCGGAGGAGAGACTTGCAGCAGACCGCAGTGTTCTTAAGATGGTGCCTGCGGATGCAGGGTGACTACTCCTTAGTCACAAGGGAGAAATCTTAGGAAGAAGTCTTGAGTTCCTTTCGTGGAAAGTAGTTTCAGGATTCAAAGATGATCTGTTTTGGAAGGGGGCCAGTTCCTACCTTTATCCTGTAAAAAGGGGCTGGCACGCGACTAAGTCCTGCCCTATGGGTGGGACTAGGAGGGGGGTGGTTACACCCACTTCCTTGGCGGGCTTTTCCCCAGCACAGGGTCTGGAGTGACCCTGGAACTGGTTCCAGCCAGCCTATGCACAGTGAGCACCGGGGTGCCACGTGCAGTCACCTTCCTCTAAAGCCCTGCCTACCTACAATACACAAAACCCTGTCTGGGACGGTGCTGGCACCGCCCCTGGCAGGAAACCCTTTGTCCTTATCTCCTGCTCTGGAAGGACTCCCAGCAGCAGGAGGGCAGACTTGTGTCTCGGTGGCAGCATCCATTTTGTGGATGCTAAGGCTCTGTCTGACTTTTAACCGGGTTATAGGTTACATGCATGTCGTGTCCCTCTAGAAGGGTGGAATGCTAACCCCGTCGCCAGAATTGGCGAGGGGTTAGTATTCCAATTCGTATGACACCTTACTCGACATGTTTTGATAAAGCGATACCAGAGTTGGCATATAACCGCGAGGATTATAATGCACTTAAGAGTATATGGTATGCGATATCATGGAAACGGCTAAGGGATGGATCCCGAAAGCCGCAGACAGGCTCAGCTCATGCCAGAGCACCATCTCACACGATTCCCAGCACTCTGCCTTCAGGATTGTTAAGGCCTGCCATAGGAGTGACTGATAGGAGATCTGTGTGTCCAGTTTAGGGTTAGATATAGGTATACTATATCTAAAGCAAAGGGTGAGTACACCACCTTGCCCCAGCTGTCGTGCAGCCAGTTGTGTCAGTTTAGTTAGTCAGCCCAGGGGTGGCATAATACATGCTTCAGCCCCTGGGAGACTTCTGGGTACACCTCAGTCCTGGGTACAGGGACTTGGAGAGGGCCCAGTGCCAATTCAGTACCTGAATACAATTTGGATAGAGAGAACAGCTAGGCTGTGGGTCTGATTAGCAGGCCCACAGCCAGGGAAAGTCGAAAACCAGTGCAGCAAAAAGCAAAAATCTGGGTGATCATAGGATTGCAGACCCTACTCTCCTACAATTCTTCTCTCACCTCTTATGTTGAATCCTCTCACCTTCTTCACTGCTCTCAGTCTGGGTTCAGGGCTGGCTTCTCCACGGAGACTACGCTTCTTGGCGTGTCTGAGACCATCAGGAGACAGGTGGACAATGGGGAGACTGTGGCACTCATCTTGCTTGATTTGAGTGCCGCATTTGACACCGTCTCCCATCCCATCTTATTGTCCACCTTACAATCCGTGGGGGTTGTTGGCCCAGCCCTGGCTTGGATTGCTAGTTTTCTTTCCAATCGCACTTTTCAGGTTTTTTCTGCTACTTCTGTTTCTTCTATCTACTCTTCCCCTCGCGGTGTTCCCCAAGGGTCGATTCTTAGTCCCCTTCTCTTTAATCTTTATGTGAGACCGCTTGCTTTCTTGGCAGAGCAAGCGGGTCTCACAATATATTCTTACGCTGACGACACTCAAATCGTCTACTCACTTTCCATCAAGAATAACTCGCCTTCCTCTTCCTTGCAGTCTGGTTTGGAACAGATCGCCAATTAGATGCAGAGACATAAACTAATGCTCAATGGGGACAAAACGGAGCTGCTCCTATTCGGTCCCAATGCACCTTTGTGGGGCCCGCAACATTGGCCTCCGCAGATGGGCCCATTACCTACCCCCTCAGATTCTGCCCGTAATCTCGGGGTTCTGCTCGACAACCAGTTGTCACTGAAGCAACATGTGGTAAAGGTCTCCGCCACCTGTACCACCATCATCAGGTGGCTTAGAAAAATCACATGGATGCTCCCAGCGGATACCCTGAGAACCGTGGTCCAAGCCCTTGTCATCTCTCGGATGGACTTCGGGAACGTACTACTCCTGGGCGCCTGTAAGGAGGTATTAAAGAAACTTCAGGTGGTTCAGAATATGGCTGTGCGCCTGATATGTAACCTACCTGTTAGATCTTCGGCTACTACCCATCTGCACAAACTGCATTGGTTACGAATTGAGAGCCGTATAAAATTCAAAGCCCTTTGCATTATGCACCGTATTAAAATGGACAAAGCCCCGAAATATCTATCTTCCTTGGTCCAGCACTATGTTCCATCCCGCACTTTAAGATCGTCTACCCAAAACAAGTTTCAAATTCCACGTGTCAAGCGAGCCAAGATGGGCGGTCGTTCGTTCGCCTTTCTGGCTCCCTCCCTTTGGAACTCTATGCCCCAATCCCTGCGCTCGGAAGTCTGTTATATGACATTCCGCAAAGGTATTAAGACCTGGCTTTTTAACATGTAACTGCCATGCCTATGTTTTCTCACTGGTCCATCCTCCGTTTGCTCTAGCGCCGGGAAATCTCCGGGTAGCTGTGCGCTCAATAAATGCAATTATAATAATAATAATAATAATAACACCCCATGATGCAGCATACATTAGCGCCTAAGAAGGCCGGAGGGGCCCAATTTTCAATTACTACTATTGAGCCGCCAGGAGACAAAAAGTTCAAGCAAGCGAGAGGGTGGGGAGAGGTGGGTGGGAGGAGGGATGTTTGATCGATGCTAACGTACTCTCTCAGGATGCAGATGTTTAGAAAATTATGCGACACGTATTATGTACCACTATTGATATGGTTTTCTGCGGATGTAACTATTGTGAGATAAGAAGATATGTACGGGGGCGAAAATATAAAAACCGGCTGGAATAATGTCAGTATTTACTGTAAAGTACATTTTCAGGTAATACAGCTGAGAATAAAGTTCTTTAAAAAAAAATCTGTCAGTTCACAGCGGTGAACAACCTTTACAACGAAACCCTAACAACGCAGTACCATTACAACGCAGGTTTTACAACGAAAGTCGTCACAACGACTTTCGCTGGAGGGCACTCTAGGATAGGGAATAGTTAAATTTACTATCCAACACCTTCCCTACTATCCACGGGGACTGGAGTTGGAATAGTAAATTCAACTATTCACTATCCAGTGCCCCCCATCGCAAGTCGTTGACACGACTTGCGTTGAAAAACCTGCGTTGTAACGGTACGCGTGGTAATACCACGCGTTGTACCGTCATACTGACGTTCACAGCATGGGTGCCAATTCACACGATCACAAAGCACTAGTGGATAGATAGCCAGTTTCGGAGGGAGGGGCTCATTGCATGTTCGGTCCTGCAGGGCTTTTTTTTTAGCCACCTTGAGAAGTACTGCTCTGGTAGCTATTCAGAAGATGAGGAATCTGAGGTTAGAAGTATCCATCAGAACAAGTTACCTTCAGTAACAGTCTTTCTGGTGAACACACTAACTTTAGATTGCTCACCACTATTCCACCTCACCATTCTGTGGATTGCTACCCTCTATAAAAAGATGCCAATCTCGTGATCTGCACACTGGGACATCTGTTCAGTTATTGGGCTTTCGTGTCCGGTGGTGTGGACAGCCAAAAAAGAAACTGACAGTGCGCAGGGGGTGGCCTTTGTATGTGGCTTCAATGGCATTTCCAGGGGAGGAAGAAACTATTTTTACAGCATTGTTCCTGTGTGTCCACCTACCGCCACACAGGAGCAATGCTGCGAAAAATCGTCGGATCCAGTCTGGCATCTGACGGTATTCACAAGGTGAGTGTCTGCGGTTAGATGAGAGAATGCATCAAAAAGACAGTAACTTGCTCGTAATATTCATCTTACCCAACAGTTCAAGGATATTTGCTTTCATTTTTTCAGACAGTCCACCACTTCTCCAGGCCACACGAATTGATCATGACTCTAGCATAACAACTTAAAGTTGAATTTGTTGGTGTTTCCGACCATGGCTAGACGGCGTTTCAGGAGAACGAACATCAAGTTGATTAACATGACAGCATATCGGTTACTTATGCAAGTAGTCAGATCCAGGAGGTAAAGATGAGGATCGAACTGTGGGGTATGTCCCTCAATCTCAGACCGGATCTGAACAGCCTCCCTCAAATAGTGGGCAACCTCTGGGCATGCCCATGCCACATGATAAAAGTTGTCCTCGAGACAGGGGCACTGGGCGCATCCTGGAGTAACACCCAGAAAGATATGATGAAGTCACATAGGGGTAAGATAAGTCTGATGGACATAATTGAAGCCGGCATATTTCAGGCAGGAGTCCCTGGAAACACCCTGCACATGCCCCAACACTGTCTGTCTGCCAAGTTCTGGGCAAGAGATAGAGCCCACTTATCCCATAAAAGCTTGGTGGGTCTGGATGCGAATTTCTAACAACCCGCTGTATAGCAGTGCTACAGCGAACCCTCCCATATCACGCCCCGACAGAACCTGTAACGCAGAGGATGTGGAAGGCTGGGTACATTCAGGCCCCCACCAACCCCGACGGCCGCTACCAGGGCATTTTATGTCATGCACTGGCCCTCAAGAATCTCATAGCACTCCCATAGATCCTGAAGGACATCAGGAGTTGAGGCTCATACAGATACCCCCATGTGAGAAGACCCATCTCCCTCCCTGTGCTGTCACGGCTCGCAACCTCATGAAATGCCAGAATGTGCCAATGAGGGTACAATGGTAGAGCGGGCGCATAACGCACTGGGCGTTGCTGCAGGGTCACATATTTATAACAACAATACTTAGCTACTCTGGCAAGGTGCCCTACCACCAGGGCACTGCACCAGGGGCCCATGAGCCAGTCCAAGATGCCCATCTCTTCAAGCAACGCAAACCTGCTCAGGAGTGGGGACCGCCACAACCATCACATGGGCCACTGCAGCCGTGCAGCAGCATAGTGTAGTTCATAGTGTAGCGATCCCAAGCCCCCCTTCTCCAGAGAGGCAAACAACTTGTGTGCCCAGACCCGTTTTAAGGATGTGTTTTGAGGTCTCCTCTCTAGGACAAAGGACATTTCGTGTTTTGAAACAATATTTGTGTCCATGCCATCTTATAAGGATGGTTGCATCTGGGCTAGCAGAGATTAAATGTTTGTTGTTGTCAATGCCAGACTACTTGGAAGCAAAAACGTTATTTCACATAGCATCCAGACTAATTGACACAATTCATATGATTAATGGGAACTTATGCTGGTCAATTATCAGGAGGGTTATGCTGTAAAATATCTAGTGTTATATGATCCTTTGGGAACTTTGGGTTTGATTGTGCAGGCTGGTAGGTAGGTCAGTTTGCCCTCACTGGATGGTAGAGGTGGTCCAAGAGTAAGTCCAGTTGTCTATTTTAGACTTGCTCTACATGCTGCCAAAGATGATTCCGGTGTGTCTGCGGCTGTCTTAATGATTGCAGTGAACAATACCTCATGATCACTGGGAAGTCTTCATGAGCATTAACCTGCACGTCTAGGTAAGTATCTGCAGCACTAGTGTTTTCAATTTCTATATACTAGGCCATGTCTGAATCCAAGTGAGGTAACCGTGGATGCGCCACATTGTAAATGCGGCGTACCATGGGGGCAAAAACGGCACAGATGCGTGACGCATCTGTGCCGTACAGGCGGCGCATTGCTGGAGTTGCATCGCAAGCGCGACGCAGCTCCAGCAATGCTCTGGGGGGCCCTATCTGTACAATGCTACGTCAATCCTTACGCCTGCTTCAAGCAGGCGCAGGGTTTTGACGCAGCATGGCCTCAAAAGTGACTGAGTGAAATCTTGTAGATTTCACTCAGCCACTTTTAGGAGGCGTTCCAGCACCGGAACGCCACCCCTCCTCCCCACCGCGCCGGAACGCCTACTTCTGGCACAGGGCTTTACAACGTGAAGCATCTCCCAGATGCATCACGTTGTAAATACCCCGCACCATGGTGCCTGTTTTGCGCCGCCGCTGCGTCACAAAAGTGACGCAACGGCGGCGTAAAAGAGGCGCAAGGGGCTTGTGAATCTGCCTCCGATTAGTATAGCACAGCCTCAAGAAAAGCCTCAAAGACAAGAAGAAATGCAAGGAAATAGCTTCTCCGGTAGAAGGAGAGGCTCTGTAGAGGACTTATAAGCCTCTGGAGTGTGGTACTCGAGTCTTCAGAGTGTGTGCGCTGTATCAAAACCAGAGCGTCTCCTTGAAGAAGAAGGCCTCTCTTGTGCATGCTTACTGTGCTTCCTAATCTGTGAAGGACTCTCTTATTATTGTCTCTTGTCTCTTGTTCTTCAATTGGCTTATACAACTCATCTACCCCTCCTGCAGGTATCTCTTCTGGCCAAACCCAATCCAGAAACTCATGTGTTTGTTTTATCAAACATTTCAGTGGTGTAGAGAGTTTGTTTCTATTTCTTTAAGTTGTGTCAGAAGTTTGAATTACCCAAGACATTCTTCTCTACGACTCCCAGGGTGGCCCTCAATGCATCCCAGTGTATATGCAAATGAATATCTTGCATATCATTATCAGCAAAGTAGTTACAAATACCCTCTATTCTCTATTTGCAGGCCTCCTAAATATACTCATGTGAATGTCCCAGGTAAATCATCCTTACACATCTCCTTCCATCCTATACCACTTTCAGAAGGGAGTGAACAATTATATGTTCGCCAATCAATTGGGCCCTAACCAATTAGTTCAAGAGTGTGTGGGAGCTGAAAGGATAGTCTATTCTGTTGTATGTTCTATGTACCACAGAGAAGGAGTAATCCTTTACTCCCGGGTACATGTACCTTCAGGCATTCAGAAGTCCTATTTTCCCTAGAATGCTCCCTTAATTTCTTTGACAAAGCCTTAGTGTGTTACGGGGCCCCTGCCGCCCTATCAAGTTCTGAGTCCCAGACCAAGTTGAGGTCTCCCCCATGATCAATGAGACCCTCACTGTGTACCTATATAGTTTTGAAGGATGTTTACAAGCACATCCTCCTGATGTGCATTTGGTGAGTACATGCCGATAAATACGATTGCTTTGCCCTGACTGTCCATATACACCATGATATAGTGTCCATTGGGGTCTCTAGTTACCGAGCTGTGGTCCCCGTCTATATTATCCTTAATGAGAATCCCCACCCCTACCTTTTTTTGGTCCTTGAAGAGGCCCAGTACTGCAGTGGGTAAAGATTGTGCCACATGTGAAATATGTCTTGCTTCTGAAGAAGATTATGTCTGAATGTAATTGTTTTAGGTATCTCCAGACCTTACTGTGCTTCTTGGGACAGGTAAATCCCATAACATTCCACTATGTGATAGTGAATGCACTTGTGTTAAAAACACTAAGCTTTGATTAGACATCTAGCTATCTCTACATATATAACAGGAGGATGGGTCTGTGTCCCTCATAAGTAAGAGAGATAACAGAACAACTTGACTGCAAACATTAGTGGACCAAAAACATAACAACCCTAGCGGTAAAAGACGTTTTGTTTGCATGCTAAACAACGCATGCCATAACAACGCGGTCGTTACAATGACCGCGTTGTTATTTTGCATTCTGTTACAACGCAAGTCGGAAGAACGACTCCCTTCAAAAAATAATGGGCAGGCTAATTCTAAACAAGATCCAGGAGTGGATTGATGAGAACTGCATTCTATCCCCACTGCAGGCATGCTTTAAAGCTTACACCAGTAACATTGACCAGGTGTTCCGCTTCACTTTGTTGTATTGGAAATCGGTGGTCCTGGCCAATGGTAGCTTGTACGCCGCCTTTGTTGATTTAAAAGCAGCATTTTATCTTGTTCCACGCCACAAAATATAACTAATTCTGCATGAGATGGGGATCACTCCTAAGTTACTTGTGAGATTGCATGAAGAAAACTATGCTAACATTCGTTAGGGTTCCCACGGCATGGTTACCGACCCATTCCAAATAGAGCGAGGGGTACGCCAGCGTTGTGTGCTTGCGCCGACCTTATTCTCCCTATTCATTAATGGTATTGTTGACTACATGGAATCCGAGTCCACCGATACACCGGTATTAGCCAGCAGTAAAATTACGATTTTAATGTTCACAGACGACACATTGATTATCTCAAAGACCCCGAGTGGTTTGCCGAAGGCCCTGAACATCTTTGAGGAGTTCTGCAACACTTGTGGTCTGGAAGTCAACGTGTGGAAAACGAACTTGATGTCTTTTAATCCTCACAGAACTTTTAAAAGTAAAATTGTAATGTATAATCGCCCACTGGAGCAAGTAAAAGCAATTACTTATTTGGGGTTCATTATCCAAAGTGATTTAAAATGGAAACAGGAAATTGACCTAGCAACACTCAAGTATTGACAACTGTCTGGAGTACTAAATAGGGAGTTCAATACCTCACTGACCAAACCAATCAGCCCTGTGCCCCAGGTTTACAATATGAAGGTGGTCAGTTCCGCACTCTACGGAGCAGAGATTTGGGAGTACGAAAATCTTGCCAATCTCACGACCACTGAAAATAGGTTCATGCGTAGCATCACATTGCTCCCACAAAGTACACCAGTGTGTCCGCTACTACACAACCTAGGAAGAAGGCCCCTGGCTGAGGTGGCCAAACTGCGCTCTTTACTATACTGGCGTAGGCTTTGGACCACACCAGAACTAAATCATTATGCTGTGGGCTTTCTGGACATAATCAGGGCTGATACATTCCATAAAATAAGTTGGTTGAGAGGAATTAGAGACGCCCTAGTAAGTATAGGTATGAGAACACTATGGGAAGAACCAGACAGAGCTAGCTTCCCTTCAAAAAAGATCCTGAAAGATAAATACTGGGAGATGATTACACAAAAAACACTTAGCAGCAGTGTGTCTTCTACCCTAACAGGAAATTTTTTGGGTGCTAAATTGTCACCGGATTTTGTAGCTTTTTGGGACATAATAGCAAAACCATACGATAGGAAATTGTATTTCCAGTTTAGGCTGCTAGATGGTCCAAATCCGATGACAACATGTGTTCTCTATGGAAGACTAGAGAGGAGTTGGTGGCACACTTGTTATTTGCTTGCTCAGCCTATGCCGCTCCTCGTCAAGTATGGCTAGTCCCAATTTGCAAACTACTTGGAACTAGAAGGAGCAAAAAAGCAGGAAGAATTCTACGTACAAACACTTCTAATCCAATCATTACAGTTGTAGTAAAATTCCTAAGTTGGGCCTGGACGATAAGGTCACATTCCTTTCCCACCTAACAATTGCTCTTCTTTTTGCACCAGTATATGAAGTTTCATAATTAAACTTTGATCAAAAGTACTAGCTCATAATGCGGGTTCCATAAGCTAGGACAAAAAAAAAAAGACATTTAATTTCCCTTTATCTGAGTCTTTTAACGGTGTTTGTCTTTTAATGGTTGTCTTTTATGTAAGCTATTAATGCTATTTTATCACTGTTTTATGGCTTTTAAAGACAATGTCATGAAGACAAATCTGTATTCTAAGGAAGTCTCTCAATCATTCTTAATTATTCTGCTTATTGATATCGAAATATTTTTCCAGTAACTTGTTTTGTATTTCGCTTTTATGACAAATTGTCGAATAAAGCTTGTTTGACTGACTGACTTGCGTTAGGGGGAAGAACGTGTTGGATTTAAAATCCAACACCTTCCCTAGTGTCCGCACAGACTGAAGTTGGAATAGTAAATAATACTATTCCAACATCCAGCGCCCCCTAAAAGCAAGTCGTTGTTCCGACATGAGTTGTAAAGGTATGCGAAATAACAAGGCGGTCGTTGTAATGACCGGGTTGTTATGGCATGCGCTGTAAATGCATGCGAAAAAGAGGCCTATATTCCCTCTACTGTGCCCTCTGGATGCATATTTTAATGAATCCACAACTGGCATCAGTAGGGATTTATTAAGACAAGGTGTTTGATACCAAACAGTCGAGGTTTCAGTGTAGCTATCATGTAACTGGGAAACTTGTAAAAAATTGATACTTGTATAGAGCACTACTCACCCGCAAGGGTCTCAAGGCGCTTGTACGAATACCGCTGTGGAACCCATCCTGGCTTTCCCTGTGAGGTGTCCACTCCTGGGCACCCCCAAGGTGGAGGCCAGGCATCCTTAGCGTTGTGGGGGCCGTTGTGGAGATTAAGCAAGCTATTGCCCAGAGTTGCAGAGTGGCACTCCATGATTGGAATAGGCACCGAGGCGAGAATTATCAGGTCCGTGGAATTTTTGAGCCCAAGACCCGCCGAGGCGGGGAATTGAACCCTGGTCCCGGGCTAGACCTCTGCATCAGGGTCTACCGCTCTAACCATTGAGCCACACTTGTAATGACAAGTGACCGTCATATACTTAAGATGGCTTCCCTGTTCACTTGTACTATCTAGCAATCGAACTAGATAGCACAGGGGCATATCTGCTCTCTTTAGTTTACTTTTACCCATGCCTTAGTTACCAGGGGTACTATTTACAAGGGACTTACCGAGGTGCTAAAGGTCTTCCCATTTGGAGAACAATTGAGCAGTTACCTTATTTTAGGGAAACACTGGGGACCTGATTAGCAGGAACCAAGTGCACGCTAGTCAAAATTGCATCAAACACCATGCGAAATGTTGGGGTGACCATGTCAAAAAGGGGCACTTTCCTATACTCATCAAATCAGATGCTCTGGTTCTTGACCTTGGGAGTTGGTAGAGGCCCAAGACTGTTGGGCCACCAAGCGTTGGACCAGATATTAAGGTGATTGCCCAGAACCAGGACTTCTGTCTTCCCGGCATTCAGCTTTAAAGAGTTACGGTCCATCCAAGCAGCAACCTTTGACAAACAAGCACCAAGGGAAGAGGCCATAAGTTACTTTTGAGTATTAACTGTGTCATTGTTGGATTTTTCCTTTTTGTTACTGTCTGCCTTTAGGCTCCAGTAGTATGTTGTGCCTTACTAATAGTCCAACATAAATGGAACAACTTTATGTCCCAAATCTTTGGCACAGCGAAATGCCATTTAGGCAGTCTGTTTTTTTCACTTTTAATCCATTTTCTTCATTTCTCAGCTGTTTCATCACTCTTTTTCATCTCATTGATCCAACTCAACATGTACTCTGTCGCAATCCACAGGTGAGAAATTGTGGCAATTTCCCAAATTTCTTGTGTTAACGATGGGCCATCCGAACCTCTTTCAAAAACACGTGCTAGAGCCAGGTTCTTTAAAAAGCAGTTTATTTGCACCCAATGCATTTCAAGCCAATCTGGCTCTTCGTCAGGGGTCACTGAAAATTACAATATGTACATACATTAGTATACCATCTTATTGTTATCTGAATCTCAACTACATTCTTTACTTTCTCTGCTCGGTTAAAAACTTAAAAACTTCATTTGCATATTTATACCGGTAAACTGTTACAATACTCTTCCCCGCATATGTCGCACCGTTTTCAAAAGCAACCCTGTTCTATTTGTACGAAAACCCTCATGCCATTATTTACACTGTGTTTTCGTTAACCTCTTTTAATCAATGTCCACACTTTGTTTGTACGAGAACCTTACTGACATTATTAACGCTATAGTTGCATTACCCTCTTTCAATCAGTGTCTCTAACGTACCTGCTGGCACTCCTTCATTGTGCTACAAAAACGTCTTTCTCCTCACTAACTCGCCGATGCATAATCATGAGCTCTGCGGTCTGACCATTTTTAAACCTTAATTCCGCCCCTCGTACCCGATCTAGTCCCGCACTGATTACGTAGATGTCACCTGACCTCCCGCTATTCCTCATTTTTCGTTGTAAACACTCATACTCCCATAATGCATGTTTTCCTTTCTACAACGTGACAAGGTGCCCTTGATTTATGCTAAATATCTACATTCTCATTACAAATATGCTAGTTTGCTGGAAGCCTGTAGTAAACGGTATAAAAATAGAAAGTTCAACATTGTTTCTAATTCAGTGATATGCTGTTTCTCTAAAATAAACATGCTTTACGAACTCAGATATTCCGTCTCACTTGTGGAATGTGATATAACCAACTTGGTTTTTAACTTCTTCTACCAATTAGTTTGGGTGCAAAACCCCAGGGCTAATTTATACAAAACATCTAGTGGGGATGGGTTTGCACTCCACTCGTTTTCATGTATTCTCAAAGGTTCATCAAATTCACTTTTTTACTTTTAACTATGCGTGCTCAAAGAGAACGTGATCAGCCCAACCTTCATGTGTTCAAACTAAACAACATAAATGGAACAACTTTATGTCCCAAATCTTTGGCACAGCGAAATGCCATTTAGGCAGTCTGTTTTTTTCACTTTTAATCCATTTTCTTCATTTCTCAGCTGTTTCATCACTCTTTTTCATCTCATTGATCCAAATCAACATGTACTCTGTCGCAATCCACAGGTGAGAAATTGTGGCAATTTCCTGTGCCAAAGATTTGGGAGCTGAAACAGTGGATGCACTGTGATGTTTGCTCTATTGTTTTAAAACATTTGCTGCTGAAGCTCATATTTCCAAATCTCTTGGCATGTAACACCAGGTTAATTTTCCTTGGGAGTAAATACAAGCTCATGGACTAAGAGTAGCTGTGTTGAAAGGCATAAATAGCTTTAACGTTGAATCTTATGTATCCTGAATGAAGTTCAGTCTATGATCTCGTTCCAGTCTTGGTCCTGGGTCCCACTGAGCAAGGCTCTTAGATTTCTTGGCCTTTTTGCATCCTGCTGGTATTGGAGGAGATTGCAAAAGATCTTCAGTGGTGGCTACTCAACCAGCAGACCCCGATCCCTAAACCACTTGGGGCTGATGGTGGTGTTAGTGCATCACGGCTGAGTTGTGGGGAGGAGAGGAATCTGGTCTCCGAAGGAGACCTGCCTCCACATTATTCGTTTGGAGGAGTGGGCCATTTGCTTGGTGTTGAAAGCCTTTGTGCCAAACATCAAGGGAAGGTTGGTTTAGGTGTTCACAGTCGACACCACTGCCTTGTGGTACTGCAACAAGCAAGGCAGATTGGGGTCTTGGGACCTATGCCAGGAGGCTCTGCGCCTCTGGAACTGGCTGAGCTGTCAAGGCATTTCCCGGGTCGTAATGCACCTAGCAGGAAATTTGAACTCCAGGACGCACAACTCAGCTGGTAACGCCTAACAGATCACGTATGGCAGTTACATCCCAAGGTGGCGCTGGGCATCTTCCAGCAATGAAGAGAACCATGGCTTGATCTCTTTACTACCCCCTAGAACACACAAAGTCAACATGTTTCCACAATGGACATCCCAAAAAGTCTTTCTCTCAGGGACGTTTTTAGTTCATCACCAAAACCTTTTGTAACACCGCAGTGGGATCTTAATTTGTTTTTCCATTCCTTATGAGTTGATGCTCAGCTGTTCTGTGCATCTTCTAACTCCAAAAACAGTCTTCCTCTTTGCAAAAACTTCAGCACGCCATGTGAGTGAACCTCAAACTCTATCTGTTCAGTCGCAATACACCTCTTTCTACCCCCACACAAACTGTTGTTGAGAATTAGAGTGGCATTTCGGTCAAAGGTTGCGAGTCAATTTCATCTTAGCCAATCTATCACCCTACTGGTATTCTTTGCCCCGCCCACCACTCGAAAGAGGAGGAAAGATTCCATAACCCCAAACAAGCCTTTGGTATTTACATCGATTGTACCAAGGACCATCGGGTGCATCCACAGCTCTGTGTGGGGTTCTGTCGTGCAAAGAAGGATAAGGCAGTGTAGGAAAGAACCACATTCAGGTGGATAGTCCTCTTTATTAAGATTTGCTACGCATTGGCCAAGAATACTACTACAGAGGACCTAAGGCCTCATTCGACCAGAGCCAAGGCTGCTACCACTGCAATGGCATGCTTAGCAGCTTTTCTAGACATCTGTCAGTTCACAGCATGGGTGCCAATTCACACGATCACAAAGCACTAGTGGATTGATAGCCAGGTTGGGTGGGAGGGGCTCATTGCATGTTCGGTCCTACAGGGCTTTTTTTAGCCACCTTGAGAGGTACTGCTCTGGTAGATATTCAGAAGATGAGGAATCTGAGGTTCGAAGTATCCATCAGAACAAGTTACTTACCTTCAGTAACAGTCTTTCTGGTGAACACACTAACTTCAGATTGCTCACCACTATTCCACCTCACCATTCTGTGGATTGCTTCCCTCTATAAAAAGGTCCCAATCTCGGGATCTGCACACTGGGACATCTGTTCAGTTATTGGGCTCCGCGTCCGCAGGGGGTGGCCCTTGTATGTAGCTCCAATGGCATTTCCAGGGGAGGAAGAAACCATTTTTACAGCATTGTTACTGTGTGGCCACCTACCGCCACGCAAGAGCAGTGCTGCGAAAAACCGCCGGATCCAGTCTGACGGTATTCACAAGGTGAGTGTCTGCGGTTAGATGAAAGCAGAGTATGCACCAAAAAGACAGTAACTTGCTCGTATTATTCATCGTACCCAACAGTTCAAGGATATTTGCTTTCATTTTTTCAGACAGTCCACCACTTCTCCAGGCCACACAAATTGATCATGAGTCTAGCATAACAACTTAAAGTTCAATTTGTTGGTGTTTCCGACCATGGCTAGACGGCGTTTCAGGAGAACGAACATCAAGTTGATGAACATGACAGCATATCGGTTACATATGCATGCAGTCAGACCAAGGAGGTAAAGATGAGGATCGAACTATGGGGTATGTTCCTCAATCTCAGACCGGATCCGAAAAGCCTCCCTCCAATAGTGGGCAACCTCTGGGCATGCCCATGCCACATGATAAAAGTTGTCCTCGAGACAGGGGCACTGGGCGCATCCTGGAGTAACACCCAGAAAGATATGATGAAGTCACATATGGGTAACATAAGTCTGATGGACATAATTGAAGCAGGTATATTTCAGGCGGGATTCCCTGGAATCACCCTGCACATGCCCCAGCACTGTCTGCCTGCCAAGTTCTGGGCAAGAGATAGAGCCCACTTATCCCATAAAAGCTTGGTGGGTCTGGATGCAAAGTTCTAACAACCCGCTGTATAGCAGTGTTACAGCGAACCCTCCCATATCACGCCCCGACAGAACCTGTAACACCGAGGATGTGGAAGGCCAGGTACATTCAGGCCCCCCACCAACCCCGACGGCTGCTACCAGGGCATTTTATGTCATGCACTGGCCCTCAAGAATCTCATAGCACTCCCTTAGATCCTGAAGGACATCAGGAGTTGAGGCTCATACAGACACCCCCATGTGAGAAGACCCATCTCCCTCCCTGTGCTGTCACAGCTCGCAACCTCATGAAATGCCAGAATGTGCCAATGTGGGTACATTGGTAGAGCGGGCGCATACCGCACTGGGCGTTGCTGCAGGGTCACATATTTATCCCAACAATACTTAGCCACTCTGGCAAGGTGCCCTACCACCAGGGCACTGCACCAGGGGCCCATGAGCCAGTCCAAGATGCCCATCTCTTCAAGCAACGCAAACCTGCTCAGGAGTGGGGACAGTCACAACCATCACATGGGCAACTGCAGCCGTGCAGCAGCATAGTGTAGATCATAGTGTAGCGATCCCAAGCCCCCCTTCTCCAGAGAGGCAAACAACTTGTGTGCCCAGACCCGTTTTAAGGATGTGTTTTGAGGTCTCCTCTCTAGGACAAAGGACATTTCGTGTTTTGAAACATTATTTGTGTCCATGCCATCTTATAAGGGTGGTTGCATCTGGGCTAGCAGAGATTAAATGTTTGTTGTTGTCAATGCCAGACTACTTGGAAGCAAAAACGTTATTTCACATAGCATCCAGATTAATTGACACAATTCATATGATTAATGGGAATTTATATTGGTCAATTATCGCAGAGGAGGGTTATGCTGTAAAATATCTAGTGTTATATGATCCTTTGGGAACTTTGGGTTCGATTGTGCAGGCTGGTAGGTAGTTCAGTTTGCTCTCACTGGATGGTAGTACTGGTCCAAGAGTAAGTCCAGTTGTCTATTTTAGACTTGCTCTACAAGCTGCCAAAGATGATTCCAGTGTGTCTGCGGCTGTCTTAATGATTGCAGTGAACAATACCTCATGATCACTGGGAAGTCTTCATGAGCATTAACCTGCACGTCTAGTATCTGCGGCACTAGTGTTTTGAATTTCTATATACTAGGCCATGTCTGAATCCAAGTGAGGTAACCGTGGATGCGCCACATTGTAAATGCGGCGTACCATGGGGCAAAAACGGCACAGATGCGTGACGCATCTGGGCCGTAAAGGCGGCGCATTGCTGGAGTTGCATCGCAAGCGCGACGCAGCTCCAGCAATGCTCTGGGGGGCCCTATCTGTACAATGCTACGTCAATCCTTACGCCTGCTTCAAGCAGGCACAGGGTTTTGACGCAGCATGGCCTCAAAAGTGACTGAGTGAAATCTTGTAGATTTCACTCAGCCACTTTTAGGAGGCGTTCCAGCACCGGAACGCCACCCCTCCTCCCCACCTCGCCGGAACGCCTACTTCTGGCGCAGGGCTTTACAACGTTAAGCATCTCCCAGATGCATCACGTTGTAAATAACCCCGCACCATGGTGCCGGTTTTGCGCCGCCGCTGCATCACAAAAGTGACGCAACGGCGGCGTAAAAGAGGCGCAAGGGGCTTGTGAATCTGCCTCCGAAGAGTATAGCACAGCCTCAAGAAAAGCCTCAAGGACAAGAAGAAATGCAAGGAAATAGCTTCTCCAGTAGAAGGAGATGCTCTGTAGAGGACTTATAAGCCTCTGGAGTGTGGTACTCGAGTCTTCAGAGTGTGTGCGCTGTATCAAAACCAGAGCGTCTCCTTGAAGAAGAAGGCCTCTCTTGTGCATGCTTTCTGTGCGTCTTAATCTGTGAAGGAATCTCTTATTATTGAAGCCTAAATTTCAATCTCTTTTGCATGGCTTAATTAGGTCAAATATAATTTAGCATCTCTCTCCCAAATGACTTTCTTATTCATTAAAAGGACACATTTCATGAGAGGAAGACCATAGTCCGACCCACAAACAGCACATACACCGAGTGCCAGATACAAACGTCTGCTTGTTGCACCTTGCCAAATATTAAATCCAGAGGTTTTGGGTAGAGACATAATATTGCCAAATGTATGAAGCAATGATCACAAAATATTGGTACCAATTTGAGACCAATATTTTTGCCACTAGTGTCATAAGGGCGTGGCAGGTGTATTTAAGGCCGTGGCTTAGAACACTTAAGCAAAGAATCTGTACTTAGCATAGCGTGCTGCCCCACTGGTATTTTGCTGCATCTGTCCATTCATCCAGATATATAACACAAGTAACATTACACCTACAACAAGCCAGGACTATTGGCTTTAACAATGGTTGTAAATTTCATATGGTAAATAAGCAATAACTATGACTTTGTTGTATATGATATTGAAAATGCTTCCGTTCTTGTGGGCGAGGTTGTGGCTAAGGCTATAGCTTTTGAGCTGAGAAAGCAGGTTCGAGCCTCACGTCGGCTCAATATCTTGTGATACAAAACATGAATATGTTCTTGAGTAATGTAACTGGTGCTCATGTTTACTCCAAGTTTGCGCTATATAAAACTGACGTTTTTTGTTCTTTGAAGTTATATCAAAAGCAGAGACAGGTGGCACTATTACAGAGTTAAGCTTTTTTCTACTATCCTGAAGATAAAAATGGAGAGCCCAGTAGGGACCCGTCTCGGCACCTACTTTTAAGAACTGCCGGTGCTGAGCACTGGCAGGACCAGGCCCACTTGAAGCCCTGGACCTACCTATATAAATCCTAGCTATCACAGCAATGGTAGACTGCTGATGTCAGCAGACAACCAGGTCTGTAATTGCTTTTAAATAAAGTAACATTTAAAAGAAAATATACATGGAACTGGTTTTCCTTAAAGGAAAACAAGATATGTTAAAAAAAAAAAACATAACATTAATATACACCATTCCAAATCGGCATTTGGAAGGGAGGCCCAAAATACGCCCCTTCCAAATACCAGTTCAGTATGTAGTCACAAATAGCAAACTTAAATTGCAAATCGTTAAGGTATTACCGAATCACAATTTCAGTTTCTTGCGTGCCAAACAGCCTTTTTGCGGTCACAAACCACCTAATTCTGTGAATCTGATCTTTTGTGAATGGAATAAGGCTTTCTACATCTACCCATGGTCCTTTAATAGGAAAAATCACTTTTGTGAGGGTCCTGCACCATTGTTTCTGTGGCACACGAAAGACAGAAACCGATGTCACTTCCGGAGCTGAGCTAATTTGTGGATGAAGTCACAGCAGCATCAAAAAGCACCAGATAAGAGCCACATCTTTCGCACACAAAAACCTAAAAACAAAAAAACAGGATGAAATTTATGGATGTGGAATTTTGCATGTGATTCAATAGAAAAGCTAGTCTTCAGTAGATACAAATTAAAAATACAGTCCAGCTGTGAACCAATGTTGGATACCCCGAACACAGGAAGAAATTTTTCATGATTCAAATGACATTTCAATAGCATGTTTGGAGTGCAACAATGGGCCGCCCTGGCGGTCACTCGCTAATATCATTCTTGTAAGGACAGGGCGTGGATCAAGCAAATCCTTCTAGTAGAAGTGATGGCAAACAGACAGGCTGGAATGCACATTAATAATAAATATAACAAGGAGCATTGGGCTCAACAAGTTTTTAATGAGTAGCGGCTAATACAAGGTACCAACACCATTACATTCCGCTGCCTCATTTTTCAGTGAAATATTATCATTGGGTCTAGTGATATAGGCCACTATTGGTGACACCTAGGTTTTGCAAGAACGTATATCCCTGCAACAGCAAATAAGGTGTTAAATATTTTAAATGTCTCCTTAGAGCTAAAGTCAAAATGTCAGTTGCAAGCTCTTGCACTTCTCCCATGTATTATACTACCTAGCAGGAAATAAAAAGTAAATATGTTTTTTCACGAATCAAGGTCAGTAATGAAAGGGAGTGCAAATGGCAGCCCCTTCCACCTTTCATTCCATGGTAGGGAGATCTGGAAATTGAGGAAGCATCAAAAACATTGTTGTCTTACAAGAAAAGGCAATCCGTAAAGCAACCTACCAAGGTTCAATTCTGGAGGATTCAATGTATGATCAGAATTTGAAGAAAGGCAAACAGAACCTTCCCTGTTTTAACAGGAGAGCATTGCTAGAGACCTTTTCCCCACTTGAACAGACAGGCAAAGTTTGGGCATTGAGAATTGTTCTCTACAGCAGAGATATATATAATGGAAATATCTTAGGAATATCAAACCACCAGTAATAACTTGTGTCTTATTTTCAACTTGGTGGGGTGCATGATAGAGTCTGCTTTGTATAGGCGCTCCCAAATTCTTGTCTGCTATTGATGTGGCACAAGAGGAATTCTGCTGTTCTGTAGGGAGGAGTCCCAAACTTGCAGTTGCAAGCTGTCTATGGGAATGCAACTACACCTTTTACCACAAACAAGCCGCTCCCAGTGGGGTTGCTAGTGCTAGTGCAGATTAATCTGTGAGTGCAGGCATCTCACAAAAAGTGAAGGACTGGTCTCACACACCACCTGGTGTCATGCTTCATCATTGACCAGTCCTCCCCCTCTAAAAACTTGGTTTGATAGAGGGCAGGCATACACCGGACGACGGATGCACCTCTAAACTAAGTGGGGGCCCATGGAAGAAAATAGTGAGGTTAAAAAGCCATTATAGATTTCAAATAAAAAAATTTAAATTGCTGGCACCTATATGGTAGTTAAAACAAAATGATCGGTGTAATGGGGATGTTATTGTCCCCCCACCGCTATCAATGGAGTCGACATGTTTCTGCCAGATGGCCCAGTTGGGTCTGTAAAGCAATTAAATAAGGTTGAGCTGCTGCACTCCTTCACTTTTTCTTAATGTAGTTACTCTTAAGTTCCAGTTCATGTGAAAATGCGTGCGAACAGAAACCGCGTTCACCTCTGCACGGTTACGTTTGAAACAAATCTGATAGGCACAAAACTCCTGCACCCAACTGTCTCACTGCGTGTGCGGAAATGATTCCTTAGTGACGTTTTTCATCCAAAGGTTCATTACTGTAGTCTAATTTATCCATATTTATCAAAAATCTTCACTCTTGTATCTTCCTTAAATGCACCACAGCGGAGATAGCATGTTTGTACTTTGAATTCATTTATTCATCATTTTCAAATGCCAAACGCTGCCATTCTGGGCTTTAACGGAGGCATGTGCGAACAAACATGTTACAGTAGTGTATTGAATGACATCAACGTGCTCCCAATGCATTTCGAATTTTTAATTCTTCGTCAGGGGAATAACTGAAAAATGGAATAAAGAAACAGTTGAGCTTGCTGCCCGACCATTATGCTTATAACTAAAACTGCTAACTGTGCCTCGACCCTTAACCATACAAAACTGAAACAACATCATTTCTACCCACTACGTGTAACTCTCCCTCCGTGGTTGTAATGAGGAAGTGAAAGGAGGTCATGGTGCCGATCGCGGGACAGAGAAGGTAAATGGGTGAGGAGGGGAACTCGTAATTTAGTGTGAATTGCGTTTTTTGAGAGGGAGTCGTGATGCGCTGAAAATATTGAACATAATGGAGATTGATACTTTGGGAGATGGGAGGGTTTGAGCATGGAGGGAGAGTTACACGTAGTGGGTAGAAATTATGTTGTTTCAGTTTTGTATGGTTAAGGGTCGAGGCACAGTTAGCAGTTTTAGTTATAAGCATAATGGTCGGGCAGCAAGCTCAACTGTTTCTTTATTCCATTTTTCAGTTATTCCCCTGACGAAGAATTAAAAATTCGAAATGCATTGGGAGCACGTTGATGTCATTCAGTACACTGCTGTAACATGTGTGTTCGCACATGCCTCCGTTAAAGCCCAGAATGGCAGCGTTTGGCATTTGAAAATGACGAATAAATGAATTCAAAGTACAAACATGCTGTCTCCGCTGTGGTGCATTTAAGGAAGATACAAGAGTGAAGATTTTTGATAAATATGGATAAATTAGACTACAGTAATGAACCTTTGGATGAAAAACGTCACTAAGGAATCATTTCCGCACACGCAGTGCGACAGTTGGGTGCAGGAGTTTTGTGCCTATCAGATTTGTTTCAAACGTAACCGTGCAGAGGTGAACGCGGTTTCTGTTGGCACGCATTTTCACATGAACTGGAACTTAAGAGTAACTACATTAAGAACAAGCATTAGAAATGCAATCGGGCTCGGATTTATTTGAGTTTGAGCTAATGGCATTGTAAATGCCAATGTCTTTTTGCCATGTGTTATGGAGTGTGTGCATGTGGTGTGTAGTGGAAGTATGTTTGTTGAATTGTAATTTTACCAATGGTGGCATGCTGTGCTTTATATGAATATGTTTAAAAGTAAAGTGTACCATACTGCGATTGCTTGGTGGAAAAGTGCACTGCCGGCTGGAGGTGTGTGTGCCTGGTGGAAGGGTGCACTGACGGCTGGTGGGTGTGTGCTTGGTAAAAGCGTGCACAGATAGATGATGGTTGTTGGTGTTTGTGCATGGTGAAAGCATTCATTGACGGCTGGGGGTGTGTTGTTGTGTGTGTTGTTTTCTGTGTGCTGGTGAGTGTGTGGTGGTGAGTCTGTGGGGGTGAGCCTGGGGAGTGAGTGTGGTGGTGAGTGTGTTGTGTTGAGTGGTGACAAGTGTGTGGTGTTGAGAGACTGAGGTGTGTGGTTTGTGTGTGCGTTGTGTGTGTGGTGTATGTGTGTGTGGTGTTTTCTGCACACTCACACACTGCCCCGTAACGTTCACACACTGCTCACCCGCACACTCCTAATGTCACCCTGCATAGTCACACACTGTTTACCCTGCACACTCATTCTGCACACTCACACAATGTGCACCCTGACACACTGTCTCTGCAGTCACTCTGCACTCACTGTCACTCTGCACTCACTGTCACTCTGCACTCACTGTCACTCTGCACTCACTGTCACTCTGCACTCACTGTCACTCTGCACTCTGCTGTCACTCTGCACTCTGCTGTCACTCTGCACTCTGCTGTCACTCTGCACTCTACAGTCACTCTGCACTCTACAGTCACTCTGCACTCTACAGTCACTCTGCACTCTACAGTCACTCTGCACTCACTGTCACTCTGCACTCACTGTCACTCTGCTGTCACTCTGCACTCACTGTCACTCTGCTGTCACTCTGCACTCACTGTCACTCTGCTGTCACTCTGCACTCACTGTCACTCTGCACTCACTGTCACTCTGCACTCACTGTCACTCTGCACTCACCGCCACTCTGCACTGCCACTCTGCACCGCCACTCTGCACCGCCACTCTGCACCGCCACTCTGCACTGCCACTCTGCACCGCCACTCTGCACCGCCACTCTGCACTCTGCACCGCCACTCTGCACTCTGCACCGCCACTCTGCACCGCCACTCTGCACCGCCACTCTGCACCGCCACTCTGCACCGCCACTCTGCACCGCCACTCTGCACTCTGCACCACCACTCTGCACCGCCACTCTGCACCGCCGCACCGCCACTCTGCACCGCCACTCTGCACCGCCACTCTGCACCGCCACTCTGCACTGCCAATCTGCACTCTGCACCGCCACTCTGCACCGCCACTTTGCACCGCCACTCTGCACCGCCACTCTGCACTCTGCACCGCCACTCTGCACCGCCACTCTGCACTCTGCACCCCCACTCTGCACCCCCACTCTGCACCCCCACTCTGCACTGCCACTCTGCACCGCCACTCTGCACTCTGCACCGCCACTCTGCACCGCCACTCTGCACCGCCACTCTGCACCGCCACTCTGCACCGCCACTCTGCACCGCCACTCTGCACCGCCGCACCGCCACTCTGCACCGCCACTCTGCACCGCCACTCTGCACCGCCACTCTGCACTCTGCACCGCCACTCTGCACCGCCACTTTGCACCGCCACTCTGCACCGCCACTCTGCACTCTGCACCGCCACTCTGCACCGCCACTCTGCACTCTGCACCGCCACTCTGCACCGCCACTCTGCACCGCCACTCTGCACCGCCACTCTGCACCGCCACTCTGCACTCTGCACCGCCACTCTGCACCGCCACTCTGCACCGCCGCACCGCCACTCTGCACCGCCACTCTGCACCGCCACTCTGCACTGCCATTCTGCACCGCTGCACCGCCACTCTGCACTGCCACTCTGCACCGCCACTCTGCACCGCCACTCTGCACCGCCACTCTGCACCGCCACTCTGCACTCTGCACCGCCACTCTGCACCGCCACTCTGCACCGCCGCACCACCACTCTGCACCGCCACTCTGCACCGCCACTCTGCGCCGCCACTCTGCGCCGCCACTCTGCACCGCCACTCTGCACCGCCACTCTGCACCGCCACTCTGCACCCCCACTCTGCACCGCCACTCTGCACCGCCACTCTGCACCGCCACTCTGCACTCTGCACCGCCACTCTGCACCGCCACTCTGCACTCTGCACCGCCACTCTGCACCACCACTCTGCACTCTGCACCGCCACTCTGCACCGCCACTCTGCACCGCCGCACCGCCACTCTGCACCGCCACTCTGCACCGCCACTCTGCACCGCCACTCTGCACCGCCATTCTGCACCGCTGCACCGCCACTCTGCACCGCCACTCTGCACCGCCACTCTGCACCGCCACTCTGCACCGCCACTCTGCACCGCCACTCTGCACCGCCACTCTGCACCGCCACTCTGCACTCTGCACCGCCACTCTGCACCCCCACTCTGCACCCCCACTCTGCACTCTGCACCGCCACTCTGCACCGCCACTCTGCACTACCACTCTGCACTCTGCACCGCCACTCTGCACCGCCACTCTGCACCGCCACTCTGCACCGCCACTCTGCACCGCCACTCTGCACTCTGCACCGCCACTCTGCACCGCCACTCTGCACCGCCACACCGCCACTCTGCACCGCCACTCTGCACCGCCACTCTGCACCGCCACTCTGCACCGCCACTCTGCACCGCCACTCTGCACCGCCAATCTGCACTCTGCACCGCCACTCTGCACCGCCACTCTGCACTCTGCACCGCCACTCTGCACTCTGCACCGCCACTCTGCACCGCCACTCTGCACCGCCACTCTGCACCGCCACTCTGCACCGCCACTCTGCACCGCCACTCTGCACTCTGCACCGCCACTCTGCACCGCCACTCTGCACCGCCGCACCGCCACTCTGCACCGCCACTCTGCACCGCCACTCTGCACCGCCACTCTGCACTGCCAATCTGCACTCTGCACCGCCACTCTGCACCGCCACTTTGCACCGCCACTCTGCACCGCCACTCTGCACTCTGCACCGCCACTCTGCACCGCCACTCTGCACTCTGCACCGCCACTCTGCACCCCCACTCTGCACCCCCACTCTGCACTGCCACTCTGCACCGCCACTCTGCACTCTGCACCGCCACTCTGCACTCTGCACCGCCACTCTGCACCGCCACTCTGCACCGCCACTCTGCACCGCCACTCTGCACCGCCACTCTGCACCGCCGCACCGCCACTCCGCACCGCCACTCTGCACCGCCACTCTGCACCGCCACTCTGCACTCTGCACCGCCACTCTGCACCGCCACTTTGCACCGCCACTCTGCACCGCCACTCTGCACTCTGCACCGCCACTCTGCACCGCCACTCTGCACTCTGCACCGCCACTCTGCACCGCCACTCTGCACCGCCACTCTGCACCGCCACTCTGCACCGCCACTCTGCACTCTGCACCGCCACTCTGCACCGCCACTCTGCACCGCCGCACCGCCACTCTGCACCGCCACTCTGCACCGCCACTCTGCACTGCCATTCTGCACCGCTGCACCGCCACTCTGCACCGCCACTCTGCACCGCCACTCTGCACCGCCACTCTGCACCGCCACTCTGCACCGCCACTCTGCACTCTGCACCGCCACTCTGCACCGCCACTCTGCACCGCCGCACCACCACTCTGCACCGCCACTCTGCGCCGCCACTCTGCGCCGCCACTCTGCACCGCCACTCTGCACCGCCACTCTGCACCCCCACTCTGCACCCCCACTCTGCACCACCACTCTGCACCGCCACTCTGCACCGCCACTCTGCACCGCCACTCTGCACCGCCACTCTGCACTCTGCACCGCCACTCTGCACCGCCACTCTGCACTCTGCACCGCCACTCTGCACCACCACTCTGCACTCTGCACCGCCACTCTGCACCGCCACTCTGCACCGCCGCACCGCCACTCTGCACCGCCACTCTGCACCGCCACTCTGCACCGCCACTCTGCACCGCCATTCTGCACCGCTGCACCGCCACTCTGCACCGCCACTCTGCACCGCCACTCTGCACCGCCACTCTGCACCGCCACTCTGCACCGCCACTCTGCACCGCTGCACCGCCACTCTGCACCGCCACTCTGCACCGCCACTCTGCACCGCCACTCTGCACACTGCACCGCCACTCTGCACCCCCACTCTGCACCCCCACTCTGCACTCTGCACCGCCACTCTGCACTACCACTCTGCACTCTGCACCGCCACTCTGCACCGCCACTCTGCACCGCCACTCTGCACCGCCACTCTGCACTCTGCACCGCCACTCTGCACCGCCACTCTGCACCGCCACACCGCCACTCTGCACCGCCACTCTGCACCGCCACTCTGCACCGCCACTCTGCACCGCCACTCTGCACCGCCACTCTGCACCGCCACTCTGCACCGCCACTTTGCACCGCCACTCTGCACTCTGCACCGCCACTCTGCACCGCCACTCTGCACCGCCACTCTGCACTCTGCACCGCCACTCTGCACCGCCACTCTGCACCGCCACTCTGCACTCTGCACCGCCACTCTGCACCGCCACTCTGCACCGCCGCAACGCCACTCTGCACCGCCACTCTGCACCGCCACTCTGCACCGCCACTCTGCACCGCCGCAACGCCACTCTGCACCGCCACTCTGCACCGCCACTCTGCACCGCCACTCTGCACCGCCACTCTGCACCGCTGCACCGCCACTCTGCACCGCCACTCTGCACCGCCACTCTGCACCGCCACTCTGCACCGCCACTCTGCACCGCCGCACCGCCACTCTGCACCGCCACTCTGCGCCGCCACTCTGCGCCGCCACTCTGCGCCGCCACTCTGCGCCGCCACTCTGCACCGCCACTCTGCACCGCCACTCTGCACCGCCACTCTGCAACGCCACTCTGCACCGCCACTCTGCACCGCCACTCTGCACCGCCACTCTGCACCGCCACTCTGCACCGCCACTCTGCACTCTGCACCGCCACTCTGCACCGCCACTCTGCACCGCCACTCTGCACTCTGCACCGCCACTCTGCACCGCCACTCTGCACTCTGCACTGCCACTCCGCACTCTGCACCGCCACTCTGCACCGCCACTCTGCACTCTGCACCGCCACTCTGCACTCTCAAACTGCACTCTCAAACTGCACTCTCAACTCTCAATCTCCACTCTGCACTCTCAAACACCACTCTCAATCTGCACTCTCATACTGCACTCTCATACTGCACTCTCAAACTGCACTCTCAAACTGCACTCTCAAACTGCACTCTCAAACTGCACTCTCAATCTGCACTCTCAATCTGCACTCTCAACTCTCAATCTGCACTCTCAACTCTCAAACTGCACTCTCACAATTGTCATATACACGTATGTGAGTGTGACAGGAGCAAGGCGGTCATGTTTTCTGCCCCCAAGACCACTGTAATCAGATGCTTTACTGTCTGCTAGAATAGTGCAACTACTCCATATAAACAGTCCTGAAGAATTCCAGTTAGACTTCTGAAAGCGGAAACCTGTTGACAGACAGCCTTTAGAGCGAAAGACAGTTCCCCCCAGCTTATCCCAGATTTGCTGCTTTTATGAACACTACACATAAACTTTGAGAATGCTATTAGGCTTTCAACGTCTTGCCCCTTATTAAAAAAATATTATAGTATGCCACTTGTAGTATGTCATTGCTCTGCATAGTGCTGCTTTGGCATTTCATCTTGAAAAAATACTTTTAGATTGTCTTAAGATATGTAAAAAAAAAATACACAAACCTTGAACACCTAAAGAGTGATATTTAAAGAGGAATGAAAGTGAATCTCTGAACTATATGAAACCAGTCAAAAGGTTCCTATCTCCCACTTCCGATAGATGCTTGCTTTTAGAAAAAAGATTTTGTAAAACATTGTCAGGAGTCTCAAACAGAAAGCAAAGAGTTCTAAAAGGCGCTGCCTGCCAGCTTGCTATTCATTACCTCAGCTCCGAAAACAAAAGCTGCTGCAAAGAAACACATAATAAACTCGAGAGAACAATTCCATTCACACCGGCCACGGACCATTCCAGAAAAAAAATGAAACTGAGATTAAAAGAACAGCCCATGACAGAACGTCAGATTCTATGGCAGGACCGGAGGCTTCTGATTATGCTTCTCAATCTTTACTAGAAGCTCACAGCAGCCAATGAAAATGCTTGCTTTTCATTCAAATATAACGTTAAACTACATATCCCATCATGTCTCACACATAGGCACGACCCCCTAGTCCATAAGAGGCCTCAGCCTGCCGCCATCTTCCTCTTTCTTTGCTGCTCACAGAGCTAAGTGCACCTTCGTTTACTCCCTCTGATGTTATTTGCGCTAGATGTGTATGATTACTATTTGATTGCTACGGTATTGAGCACTGTTTTTACCGGAATGGTGTATGATTGGTACGGTATTGAGCACTGTTTTTACCGAAATTGTATGCCTTAAGGTGATTACCTGTTTAGGGGGAGTAGCGGTGCTTCGGTGGGCCGCTTCGGCGCCCGCCGTTTCTGTTCTTTGTTTTTTCCTCAATTGTGGCAGAGAGCGCGCCTAGGCGGCGCGAGGGTAGCTTCGGTCGCTGACCGGAGGCAGACGGACGCCTTAATTCATTTGAGCCTGTGTGTCTTGGTCCCGGTGTTTCCCCACGACGAGCGCGCGTCTAGCGCATGCGCAGCTGGCATCCCTAATCGCTGCTGACGCAGGTACAGGCCGGGTGGCTCTCGGCCGCGGCGGGCGCCCAAACGCGCTGAATTTGGGCTGCCTTTTGGTAGAATTCAGTCGCGTTTGGGCTGCACGTCGCGGCGCGACCCGCGAATTTAGTTTCCATTATGCTTTGCGCTCGGAGAAGTTAGGAAGGTGTCCCTCTGCCTCTGTATCGCCTGGTGAGGTTGTACAATACAAGAAAAAGGCCGTTTGGAGTGCGCACACGCTCGAGGAATTGTGGAGGCCTGGGTCCCTGACCCATTTTGATTACAGCTTGGCTGAGGGGGTTGAAGGTTGTAAAGGTTTAGTGTGCTGTGTGGGCTGACCCCCCCCCTTGACCCTCCTTGTGCCTGACCCTAGGTGTCAGCAGCCTATAGTGTGAAAATACATCAAGATGTCAGAAGAACAGTATAATGAGGATGTTAATGTGGAGGAGAACTTTGAGACCAGGCAGTCGGCTGCCTTGGGGGACAAATTGGTTAGTGCCTTGGACGCCTCGGTCCAGTCCTCCGTTAACAGGGCGATGGAGACTACGGTCCCACAGACGGTGCAGCAGGCACTTGCTTCAGCCCTTCGTCCCATAAGACGACAACTAGAAGGTTTCGCCAAGAGACATGGCTTCATCAAACCTCAGAATACGAAAGACGAGGCTTCAGCCTCGGGTCATCCTTTAGGTGACGTTGCCGCTTGGCCTCACTCGCAGGCCTTAGCTACCTTGCCGGATATGGCGGACCGTTCATACGCAGGGGGCAAGGCCTCAGCTAAGCGTGGGGTCCATGATACTGACACAGACACGGACACTGGTACCAACACGGATACGGATACAGACACCTCTGAGGTTCTCAACCCTCCGGAGGAAGCAAAATCAGCGCAGCCCAAGAGCCTTGCGCCGGCTCATAACCCCTTTACCTTTGTCCCGACAGAAATAGTACACCCCAGGTCACAGGACTGGGTGCCGCCTACGGCTGTGGCAGCCTATATTCATGAGAACTTACGCATGAGTTTCCCCAGGGAAGTGCGGAGTCGTTTGCGGTCAGAATGCCCTAGACCCGACATCCCGAATCAAGTGGCGGAAACGCCGGAGATAGGCCCCAACCTTCTCACCTTTCTAAAGAAGTTCACGAAGGATCCTAAGAGAGGCTTAGAAGGGGCTTGGAAAGGGTGTCAGGACAAGATGCTGGATGCCATCGGCCCCTTGGCTAAGATCTTGGAGATGGCCTTAGTGGCCAAAGGGACCTCAGTCATCATGATTCCAGACGTGCTTGCCGGATGGGCCCAAAGAGCCATCTGCTTTTTAGGCATCACTAATTGTGCCGTTTCGGCGGAGAGGAGAAAGTCGTTGCTCATGAAAATGGATTCCAATCTAACAGAGCTCGCGGACACGGAGCCGGGACCCCTTGCAGAGGCCTTCTGTTTGATGACAAGTTCGTCCAGGATGTCTCCAAGTACGTAGGTACCTTTACGGCACTGGACAATGCCCAATCGGGCATCAAACGTGCATTGAGCCAGGGTGTTTTTCACAGGGCCGGACGAGGCGGGGGTCGCTCGTCAGGCCGAGGAGGTCCTCCAGGCTCCCATAGAGGCGATTTCGGATGGGGCAGAAATGACGTTGACTCCAACCGTGGAGGGACCTTCTACCCCTCCCGTAGGAGGTTCAGCAAGAACAGATACCAATCCGGTAATGGCAGGGGGAACTTCAAGCACCAACAGAGCTCAGGTGAGACTTGCAGGTTTTTCCCTTCTTCCTTTGGGGGGTCGGACTCAGCACTGCCTAGGGCGGTGGAAAGGACTTACACAGGACGCCTGGGTCTTGCAGACGGTTCAGGGCTTTCACTTGGAGTTTTACTCACGCCCTGTTCAGTCAAGCATACGCTTATCTCTCTATTCCGATTTCCCCCCCCCCCATCGCAGGTTTCTGCAGTTCAGGTGGAGGAACCAATGGTACGAATATTTGGTTCTGCCGTTCGGGCTCTCCTCGGCTCCTTGGTGCTTCACCACAGTGATGAAGCCGGTAGTGGCGTATCTCCGAGAGAGGGGTATTCGCCTCATCATATACCTAGACGATATACTGTTAGTGAACCAGTGCCAGCAGACTCTTTTGCGGCGCCTCCAGATGACCACGACTATTTTGCAGGATCTGGGTTTTGTGATAAGCTCCAAGGAGTCGGTCTTGATTCCCTCTTAGGTTATAGATTCCTAGGGTTCCAGTGGTCTCGGTGATAGACCAGTTGTGCCTTCCGAAGGACAAGCTGAAGGGTCTAAAGAGGGAGGTCAGGAAGCTGCTAAACAGCCACACTGTCTCCCTCAGGGCTCTGGCAAGGATGGTAGGGATTCTAGCGTCCTCAGTTCAGGCAATTTTCCCGGGCCCGTTGCATTACAGGGCCCTGCAGCAATTGAAGATCAGACATCTTCAGAAGGGTCTCTCGTATTCGGACAGCATTCCCCTCACGCAGGAGGTGAGGACAGAATTGCAATGGTGGTTGGGACACGTCAACGCTTGGAACGGCCGAGCGAGCTTAGGTTACCTTCCGGAAATCACGATAGAATCCGACGCCAGCCGTTGGGGTTGGGGCGCGCGTTGTGGCGACATCTCCACGGGAGGGAGATGGTCCCCGGAAGAACTTTCCCTTCATATCACCTGTCTGGAGCTGCTCGCGGGGTCGTTCGCGGTGAGAACGTTCCCTGAAGCAGACATCCGATTGTATCCTCCTGCGTCTGGACAATGTTCCGGCAGTGGGATACATCAACAAGTTGGAAGGCACGAGGTCGTCCATGCTTGTGCAGATGGCCAAGGACTTTTGGCATTACTGCCTTCGCAACCAGATATCGGTCATTGCGGAATGTCGCCCGGGTCAGTCCGATCAGGTAGCGGATTGGAACTCGAGGTACCTCAGGGGCTTCAGCGACTGGAAGTTGCTCCCGAGGATGTTCAGGTGGCTAGAAGGGATTTGGGGTCCGTTCGAGACGGATCTATTCGCGTCGAGGCTGACGTTCCAAATCCCTCGCTTCTTCAGTTGGAGGCCGGATCCGTTGGCGCACGCGACGGACGCTTTTCTCCAGGACTGGTCACAGGGGGTGCATTATGCTTTTTCCCCCTTCTTGCTGATCCCCAGAGCGATGTCGCAGGTGTTCAGGCAGAAAGCAGAGGTGGTCATGGTGATGCCTTGGTGGACGTCGCAATCTTGGTTCCCCAAGCTGATGCAGTGGTGCTGCGACCTTCCCAGACTCCTCCCGGAGTCGATGACGTTGTTGCTGGGCCCTCATCAGGAGAGGCACCCTCTGGTAGCGGAGGGCAGACTCCGGCTGAGGGCCTGGAGGCTTTTAGGCAACAGTAGCAAGTGCCAGGGATTTCGAGCAAGATTTCATCAAGCAGGCCTGGGCACCTTCCACGAGGAAACGATATTCCTCGGCCTGGAAAGGTTGGGTGGATTGGTGCGTGGAACGACATCTGGATCTTGTGGGGGCCGAATTACCCCATGTGCTAAATTTCCTGACGGATAAGGCATCACAGGGTTTGGCCTATAGGTCGGTCAACAACTTCAGATCTGCCATTTCGGCTGGCCATGTCCAGCTGGATGGGAGGCCGATTGGTATGCACCCGGTCGTTTGCAAATTGCTGAAAGGCATTAGAGTGGAAAATCCTCCTAAACCGAAATATTCCGGTTTGTGGGACGTTACTCGGGTTTTGCACCTTTTTGATAGATGGCCAGCGAATTCGCTTCTATCCAGAAAGCAGTTGTCGGCCAGGCTGGCCAGGTTACTTTGTCTCTCGGCTTGCAGGAGATCATCGGCTGTACGGGCGCTGGACATAACAGGTAGAGTATTTACTCCGGAAGGAGTTTCTTTTCAGATTGTTAGGGCACTAAGACATTATCTACACATGTTTCTTATAATGCATTTCAGGAGAATGAAAAATTGTGTGTTGTGCAATGTCTAATGTCTTATGAGGAATGTACTGCGGCTATTAGGCCTCAGGGCTGTTCGCAGTTCTTGATTGCCTTACGAAGGCCTTTCAAAGCAGTGGCTGCGGCCACCATTGTCAGATGGCTTCGCTATGCTATGGATGAAGCAGGCATTGACATCACCATTTTGGTGCGCATTCTGTCAGGGGTGTCATGGCATCGAAGTCGTTCATGTTGGGTTCCAGCATTCATGATATAATGCATTGTGCAGATTGGTCGTCGGAGTCGACCTTCAAAACATTTTATTATAAGCCGGTGGGGGATATTGCCTCTGTAGTCTTTAATAAGCGTTAAACTAGCATAATCAGAAGCCTCCGGTCCTGCCATAGAATCACAAATTTGCTAGCATTCGCGACAAGAATTTGCAATTCTATTAAGGACACGGAGGCGAGGATTATCCCACCCGGCATGTATATGTGTATATAAATGCTTGCCCACCCAATGGTTACGGTGGTTACGGTCTCATATCCTTTCTTTCAGGTTCTGATAAAAAGAGCGACTGAGGCTCAAAAGAGGCCAGGATATTTCGCCTGAAGATGTTGTTTCTTCTCGTTGGAAGGGTTGAGGAGTTATTCCACGTTTTCGTTGGAGCTGTTCGCCGAAAGAAAGAGGAAGATGGCGGCAGGCTGAGGCCTCTTATGGACTAGGGGGGCGTGCCTATGTGTGAGACATGATGGGATATGTAGTTTAACGTTATATTTGAATGAAAAGCAAGCATTTTCATTGGCTGCTGTGAGCTTCTAGTAAAGATTGAGAAGCATAATCCTCGCCTCCGTGTCCTTAATAGAATTGCAAATTCTTGTCGCGAATGCTAGCAAATTTGTGACTCTTGTTCTTGAACTAATGAAGCCCTTTCCCGGCCTGGCATGGAGCAGCTGCGCGCTGAGCGCTGCTGAATGGTGAACGCGCCCGGCCATCTGGATTCACTTACGGAGGCACCCTGACAGCTCCTAATTATAATTAATGTACTTCTTTGCGCGCACACGAACGAAAAATGCCCAACATGGCGGAGGATAACTACATTTACCCTATCACTTCAAGCCTATTAAAACGACACCACAACGAAGACGAATCACTGGCCAGATGAGATACCAGACTAAGGAACGATGAACAAAAAAGAAATTTGCATGAGAGAACATTTGAACTCTGCTATTCGAACAGTTTAGGTTTTCCTTAATGTGGTTTTCTTTAATGTTGTTTTAATGTTCTTTGCATACCTATATTTTTTCAAAAGACTAATTACTGAGTTTTCTTTAAATCCGAAATATGCTTTTCATGTCACTGGAGGATTCATGTGGTTGGGTTGATTCGGAGTGCGCATATCATCTTAGATCACGCCTTAGGGGAGTATGGGAGATGAAGTTCACCAATGCAGTTCATGTTTAAACTACGAGGAAGGGTGGGGTGGATCACAGCGAGATGGTTTGCAGGTGTGAGATTCCCCTTTAAAAACGGCACGAGCAGAAGGGCAAAACACTAAGAACTGGTTGTAATGAGGAAGTGAAAGGAGGTCATGGTGCCGATCACGGGACAGAGAAGGTAAATGGGTGAGGAGGGGAACTCGTAATTTAGTGTGAATTGCGTTTTTTGGGAGGGAGTCGTGATGCGCTGAAAATATTGAACATAATGGAGATTGATACTTTGGGAGATGGGAGGGTTTGAGCACGGAGGGAGAGTTACACGTAGTGGGTAGAAATGATGTTGTTTCAGTTTTGTATGGTTAAGGGTCGAGGCACAGTTAGCAGTTTTAGTTATAAGCATAATGGTCGGGCAACAAGCTCAACTGTTTCTTTATTCCATTTTTCAGTTATTCCCCTGACGAAGAATTAAAAATTCGAAATGCATTGGGAGCACGTTGATGTAATTCAATACACTGCTGTAACATGTTTGTTCGCACATGCCTCTGTTAAAGCCCAGAATGGCAGCGTTTGGCATTTGAAAATGATGAATAAATGAATTCAAAGTACAAACATGCTGTCTCCGCTGTGGTGCATTTAAGGAAGATACAAGAGTGAAGATTTTTGATAAATATGGATAACTATGGTCACTAAGGAATCATTTCCGCACACGCAGTGCGACAGTTGGGTGCAGGAGTTTTGTGCCTAGTAGTTGGGTCTGTGGCATTCATCAGGACAGAGACAAACAAATAAACTGCGGGCTCCACTCTTACCAAACTGTGGTGAGAGGATTTCCACTCTGGGGTGATATAGATCACACTCCACCGTGATGTGGCCTATATCTAAAGCCTGAAAGAAAAACAAACGATTAAACAGTGGTAGAGCACTAGACACGTACAACATAATAAAATCAGCCACAAACACCGAGAATCTATCGTGAGTGGCCATAAGTGCAGCAGTAGTGACAGACATCTGTGCACCAGAGAGAAGAAATGATCTCCAAGATGCTTACCCCGTAGTTGCGGCACTGTGCCCCATAAGAGGGTGAGGGCAGGAGACCCTTAGGTTTAACGCTAAAAAAAGGAAGTAATGAGGAGAAAACACAGCAAGAAGTTTTTACCATGATAGATATTGCCAAGAACACATATGAGGTTCTGTGGTGCATCAGATAAAAATACTTGTAAAGGAAGCCATTCATACACACATTCATACTCTTACTGATACTGGACGTGGTCTCCGCATCTGCACCTACATCTGTGCTCCTCCGCTCCTCGGTGGTGAGTGAATGAGCCGGCGTCTCATTTTTATAGTGGCAGCGTCAGGTACTTAATGCTTATTAAGATCTAATTAGGTGTTGGAGTGCGGAATCCGGTGTCTCAACATCGCGCTATGATGGAGGTCCGGAGAATAGCCTGACCTCCCAAATATGGGCTACCGTAGGTGTCCCTTAATGGTATTTAATCCGTGCAGGCGGCAGGTACTTGCCGGGGTGGGGCCGGCGTCCCCTCCGTGAATAGGATGTACGAGAGGCGTCTATGCGCTGCACATATGCGCTGAGATTGTAAGACTGTGCATGTGCAAAAATGGGAAATCTAGCGCGCATGCGCGGTGCAATGCTGCGCATATAGTGACACTGTGTTGCAGAATAATGCCCCGGGAGGTTGGGACATTAAAAGTTTGCAGCACGAACTGCCACACGGTTGGCATACTAATGCAATATTATAATAGGGTCCAAAGTATCCCTGGCAATGTGGAATTTAGGACCGTGGTGAAAAGGTCAGATTCACCGGTGGGGCACATTCATATAAGAAGGCTTGTCACAGAGATAGCTGGCCATGCACAATTACGACCGGGTCAGAATATTCATGGTTCCGTATGTTACCTACAACTCGACATGACTTATAATCAATCAATCAATCAATCGATCGATCAGTGAACTTATAAAGCGCGCTACTTACCCGTGAGGGTCTCATGGCGCGGGAGGGGGGCGAGGGGGTGCTGCTACTGCTCAAAGAGCCAGGCCTTGAGGAGCCTTCTGAAGGTGAGCAGGTCTTGTGTCTGCCGTAGATGGGTGGCGAGGCGGGGGGAGCGGAGCTGTCGGGAGGGGGTGTAGAAGTTGAGTCTGTCGTTCAGGTAGGCTGGTCCGGTGTTGTGGAGTGCTTTGTGTGTGTGGGCGGGCGAGGAGTTTGAAGGTGATCCTTTTGTTGACGGGGAGCCAGTGCAGGTCTCTGAGGTGGGAGGTGCTGTGGCTGCGGCAGGGAACGTTGAGGATCAGTTGGGCAGAGGTGTTCTGGATGCGTTGTAGTCGATGCAGGTGCTTGGCAGGGATTCCTGCGTAGAGTGCGTTGCCGTAGTTCAGCCTGCTGCTGACGAGGGCTTGGGTTACCGTTCTTCTGCTTTCGGTCGCAATCCATTTGTAGATCCTGCGAAGCATGCGGAGGGTGTTGTAGCAGGAGGAGGCGATGGCGTTGACCTGCTTCGACATGGAGAGGGAGGAGTCGGGGATGAACCCTAGGTTGCGTGCGTGGTCCGTGGGTGTTGGAGCTGCTCCCAGTGTGGTCAGCCACCAGGAGTCATCCCACGCAGAGGGGTGGGGCCTAGGATGAGGACCTCCATCTTGTCTGAGTTCAGTTTCAGGCGGCTGCTCCTCATCCACTCGGCGACGGCCTTCATCCCTTTGTGGAGGTTAGTTCTGGCAGTGTGCGGGTCCTTGGTGAGGGAGAGGATGAGCTGGGTGTCGCCGGCGTAGGAGATGATGTTCAGGTCGTGTTGGCGTGCCACTTGTGCGAGGGGGGGCCATGTAGATGTTGAACAGGGTCGGGCTGAGGAATGAGCCCTGGGGTACGCCGCAGATATTGTCGGTGGCTTTGGAGCGGAAGGGCGGGAGGCGGACTCTCTGGTTTCTGCCGGAGAGGAAGGACGTGGTCCAGTTCCAGACCTTCTTCTGGATATCGGCTTCTTGGAGGCGTGTTCTTAGTGTGCGATGGCAGACGGTGTCGAAGGCGACTGACAGGTCCAGGAGGATGAGGGCTGAAGTTTCGCCGTTGTTTAGCTGGCACCTGATGTCGTCTGTGGCGGCGATGAGGACAGTCTCTGTGCTGTGGTTGCGTCTGAATCTGGACTGGGATGGGTCTAGGATGGTGTGGCGGGTCAGTTGCATGTTGGTGATTTTCTCGATGACCTTCACCGGGAAGGGGAGCAGGGAGATGGGCCGGAAGTTTTTGAGGTCTTTGGGATCCGCCTTGGGCTTCTTGAGGATGGCGTTGATTTCGGCGTGCTTCCAGCTTTCCGGGAATGTTGCTGTGTCGAAGGAGATGTTGATGATCTTACGCAATTGGGGTGTGATGGTTACGTCCGCTTTGTTGAAAACGTGGTGTGGGCAAGGGTCTGATGGAGATCCGGAGTGGATGGACATCAAGATACAGGATGACCGCATGGTTCTTACTAATGGAATGGGTGAATCTCAAATGTCGATCCTCGGTGTTAATCCACTCCACGAATTTGCTCGCTGTTTCTTGATCACCCCGCCAGACAATAAAAACATCATTGAAATAACGTTTCTATGTCCTTAGATTTTCAGGGAATGGATTGCTTTCATGGAAGATGTAATCTTCTTCAAACTGATGCACATACAGGCATGCCAGGCTTGGGGCGAACGTGCTGCCCATAGATGTACCAGTGATTTGATGGTACAGCACGTCCTCAAATTCAAAGAAGTTTTCCGTCAAAGCCACCTATGCGCATTCCATGATGAAGTGTTGGGGGTGTGAGGAAGTTCCAATCTGTGTTTAAGAAAATCTGTTCCACAACTTCCAGTGTATGTCTTTGAGGGATGTTTGTGTACAGAACCTCAATGTTCATGGTAATGAATGCAACTAAGCTCCCACCCCTTCACTTTAGCTAGAACAAACGAAGATAAGTATTTTTGTTCTGGTGGATATTTCTACCTGCATCTTCCTCACCTTTTGAATAGATATATAGCAAAGCCCCTTTCACAGGTGGCGGGTCTAAAGGAATGGTCACATCAGAAAGTCTCAGACCACATAAGCAAAATTGACATCCCTTTTCACTTCAACAACCAAGAAACAATGCATGGCAAATGTGTAAAGTGAAGTGAAGCTCACTTTGCTGCACACCACATTTCTGCTACCAGCATCTCCCAACACAGAAGAATATGCCTTTACTCTTGTAGAGGGACTCTGATCCCTTCCTTGTTCGTTCTTGTCAATGGCATAACACGTTTTCATACAAACATATATACATGGTCCTCTTCTGGACCTCTGTGCCCTTCTTGTTGTCTACACATCAGACAAACAATTAGCCACTGGATATGATATCCTTAGTTCTGTCGACATAGTAGCTGACTGCTCTCCAAGGATCCTTACTAAGTTAAGGTGGAGAAAAAAAGATGGGAAGAGTACTAGAATCTCTACGTACAGAGGGGCCGGGCACACATCTCTTGAAGTTCACTCACGCTGGTGATGGCCCCAAAACACTGTCTTAAATTTAAAAAACAGCAACTAGCAATTACACGTAGGCTCAAACTATTTTAAAAGGGAAGGAGGGACGCTGCTATACTCCACTTTAAAATATGGCCCTGGGGGTGGGGCTTCCAGAGCCTAATGGGGCACGCAGTCCCCCTACCCTTTAAAATATATATGGCCCTGGGGGATGTGGTACCCAGGACTTTAATAGGTTAGGGAAGGGGGGCCCTGTGGCCCCCCTCCCCATTATAAAACAAAGAAAATAAGGCCCTGGTGGAAGGGGTCCGCAGGGCCAGGCCCATGGCCAACCCCTTGTCGAGCATAGCACAAGGCAGTGTGCAGCGTGGGGTTGGCTGAATGCGGGGGGGTTGGATTTACGCATGGTAATGAAACATTAGCTTGCACTATTAAAACCCTAGAAATTCACTGAAAAACAAACAAAAGTTAAACTAATATTATAGTTGGTTGAATAGGTCAGTGACAACATTAAAGTTTTGAACTGAACAAAACCAGAAATTCACCAGTTATAGTTAGCTATGCTAACTATAACTAGCACCCCACCATGTATTGCTTATGACGTCACATATTACATCACTCATGATCTGTTCTGACATCACTTATGACATCATCACAGAAGCATCCTAGTTTATTTTATAGTTTACATAGTATCGGATAACTACCATATTACTTTTCTACCTAATTTGGTACAGTCTGGGTCCAGCTAATGGGTGTAAGTGTTTACAAAAGGCATGTGCTCTTAATGCATCATAGTTGTGTAGAGGTAACGAACATGTTCTAAATCGTTGTATTGAAGAGTAACTCTGTGTGCAGATGACAGTTGACAATTTGTGTCCAGTATTTTCCACACAAGTTTTTTGATTCTGCAGAAAATGTTCCTAAAAGGGAAAATATTCTACGTAGTGGATACTATGTAAGCAGTCTTCAGTTATTAGACAGAATTGTCTTAGCACAACAATTTCTACATAATGTAGAACACTGCACCAGATACTAACCTATGTAAATATGCTTTTTTGCTTCAGAAAATGGGCTATCTAAAGTTTTTACCTCAGTGTGGACTAGGGGTATGGGCGGACCGGAATAACAGGCGTGGAGGCCGGATGTATTGCGCTATTTTAGCTGTTTTTATTGTTGTGTACCAGGGTAGGCAAGAGGGGTTGTAAAGGATGTGGGACTGGATGCCTTGAAGTCTTCTCTCGGAGCGTAGGCTGAACACGGTTGCTCTCAACTGGGCTAGCAGTCTGGGTAAGGAGGTCTTCGGGTTGGCTTCTGGTCCACGGACGGGATCCGGTTTCGCCTCGGAGGGGGAATGAGAGAGAACAGGGCGGTTAGTCCTTTTGGTTTTGGACCGTCGGAGTACTATCGCCAACACCTGGGGTGTGATGGGGCCAAAGAGAACGTGAGGGTGAGGACGGTAAGGGGGGGGCTCAGAGAAGGGGGGAAAAGAGAGGGGAAGGGGAAGAGCGTGCTGAGGTGAGGGAGGAGTGTAGTGGCTATGGTACAAAGGACTTAGGGCCAGATGTAGGTCGGTTGATAACGGCCGAAAATCTGTATTTTCGGCCGTTACCGACCGGTATTTCAGAAATGGTATGTAGGGCCCTTAATTTTACAGAATCGGTAAATTTACCGATCGGTAAATTTACCGATTCTGTTAAATACCGAACCGGTATTTTTACCGATTCGGTAAATTTGAGATGTAGGTGGGACTCTTCTGAGTCCCACAAGCCTTACAAAATCGGTATTTTACCATCAAATCCAATTTGATGGTAAAATACCGATTCCGGTGTGCATGCACATGTGTGCATGCACACCTCTGCCATATGACAGGCAGACCTGCCCTTGGGGCATGTATGCCTGCCACATGGCACCCGAGCCTGTTTTGGGGGGGCCAGAGGGTGTCAAAGTGACACCCCCTGCACCCTTGAGAAATTCGGTATTTACCGATTCTGTAATTACAGAATCGGTATTGCCCATTGATTCCTATGGGCTTCACAGCCCATAGGAATCAATAGGAAATACCGATTCGGTATTTCCAGATTCGGTAAATACCGAATCTTAAAGATTCGGTATTTACACATCTGGAAATACCTACATCTCCCCCCTTCATATTTACCACTTCTTAAATACCGAATCGGTAAAATTCGGTATTTAAGAAGTGGTAAATAAGAATTACCTACATCGGGCCCTAGGTGAAGTGAAACGACTAAATATTATATACAGTGCAGATGTGGTCTATCAGTGGGGGATACTATGTACAGCTAGTTTACAACTATCTACAGGGAGACACGGAGAAAAGATAACAGTGTACTCACGTGCCCCGCCGCAACTCTCCAGCGAGTTGCGGCCGCTCTCCAGCAACCTCCTGAGGACTCCACCAATCTTCGGTCCAGATGTCCTCCTCTTCTTCGTCTCTGCTCCTCGCAATCCTTCTGCTCTCCGCCTCAGGTTCTCCCCACGCTGTCTCCTGCCACGAGTCCGCAGCCTGGAACGCTCTCCTCGTCGTCGGCTTTTCTGTGTGTCGGGCCGGTGATGGGGGCGGGACTTCCGGGGTCACAGGAGATCGCTTCCGGTTCGTTGCGCGACCCCGCTGGTTGCTCCGCTTCCTGTAGGGAAAGAGAGAGAGGAGGAGTCCTGGTCGTCAGGGACGCGGGAGGGACGGGATCAGAGGCCATGGAATCCCTGCTCGGGCGCCGCCCTATTGAGGTGAGACGCGCTCCCCTTCCACATCCCCTTTCCCTAGCTGTCTTTCTTGTGGGGGTGGTAGGTGGGGGATAACGGGAGAGATAGTCCGCATTGCCCTGTTCTGCCCCTTTTCGGTGCAAAGTTTTGAATCTGTAGGGTTGCAGGGATAGGAACTACCGAAGCACTCGGTCGTTGTGGCCCCTGTTTCGGGCCATCCATTCCAATGGAGCATGATCCGTGTACAGGATAAATTCTCGACTCTCCAGGTAATACCGAAGGCTTTCTACTGCCCATTTAATGGCCAGGGCCTCCTTTACAACTACGGCATAATTCATTTCCTGAGGGAAGAGCTTTCTGCTGAGGTAGAGGATAGGCCTTTCCACCCCTGTCTGGTCTTTCTGGGATAGGACGGCTCCCAAACCCTGGTCTGAGGCATCAGTTTGTAGGATGAATGGTTGTGTGTAATCGGGGCTGATCAGTACTGGTTCGGAAACAAGGGACTGCTTGAGTCTGTGAAAGGCTTGCAACAACAGGGGAGTGGGGTGTTGTAGCACTGCTTCTGTTCTTGTGCTTTTCTTTAGTAGGTCTGTCAAGGGGACGGCGGTTTGGGAAAAGTTAGGGATGAACCTCCTATAGTAGCCTAACAGACCGAGGAAGGCACGGAGGTCTTTCCTTGTTTGTGGGAATGGAATGGCCTGGATGGCCTTTATTTTGTTATCCTGAGGTCTGATAACACCCTCCCCAAGCAGATAACCAAGGTATTTTACGGTTTGGGCAGCGAGAGTGGTTTTGGTTGGGTTGATGGTAAACCCGTGTTTCCCAAGGGACGTTACTACTTGTTTCAAGTGGGACAAATGCTCTTGCCAATCGTCACTATAGATAACGATGTCATCCAGGTAGGCTCCTGCGTATCGGGCATGCGGTTGTAGAACTATGTTCATCGCCCTCTGAAACGTCGCAGGGGCTCCGTGAAGCCCGAAGGGCATTACCCTGAATTGAAACAGGCCATCCGGCGTGGAGAATGCTGTTTTTTTCTTGTCCTCCTTTTTCGGGGGATCTGCCAGTAGCCCTTGCAGAGATCCAGGGTGGCGATATACCTGGCTTTGCCTATACGTTCTACCATCTCGTCTACCCTCGGTAAAGGATAGGTATCGAAACTGGAGACTTTGTTAACCTCCCGAAAGTCTATGCAGAATCTCGTGGAGCCATCAGGTTTGGGGACTAGGACAATGGGCGAGTTCCAGCTACTGATAGAAGGTTCTATGATGCCCATTCGCAACATCTGGTTGGTCTCTTCTCTGATAACGGTCCGGCGTGCTTCAGGGACCCGGTAGAGCCATTGTCTCACGTTTTTTCCGGGTTCCGTGTGGATGGCATGCTCAATGACAGTTGTGTGCCCTGGTAGGGAGGAAAAGACAGCCTGTATTGGGGATAAGGTGATTCTTAGGTCTTATTTATTGCTTTCGGGCAAATCAGGGTCCAGACAACACTCAAACGGCAGGGGTTTCTGGCCCTGTGTGCCGGCTAGGACAGGCCGGGGTACCTCCCATTTCTTCAGGAGGTTTATGTGGTATATTTGGGTGTGATTGCGGTTGTTGTCCAGCTCGACTTCGTACGTGACCGGAGTCACTCGTCTTAGGACGGGAAATGGCCCCTGCCACTGGCCTAGCAACTTGTGGTCGGAGGATGGAATGAGTAGTAATACTAGGTCCCCGGGGACAAAGGACCGCACCCCGGTTCCTCGGTCATACTGGTGTTTTTGGGTTGCCTGAGCGGTCACCATGTTTTGCCTTACTATCTCTCTGATTTGTCCTAAGTGTGTTTTAAGGTTCGCTACGTATTCAGGTAGAGGTCGGGTTCGGTCTCGCTCGGCCTCCCAGGCCTCCCGAGCCATATCCCACAGGGTCCTGGGTGCCCGCCCATACAAGGGTTCGTAAGGGGAGTAACCAGTACTGCTTTGGACTTTGCATCGGATTGCAAATAGGGCTAAGGGCAACATTTCTTCCCACCGACGGCTCTCCAGTCCTAGTAGTTTCTTGAGGGTGGTTTTTAGGGTGGCATTATACCGTTCCACCAGCCCGTCGGTCTGGGGGTGGTAAGCAGAGGTCCTTATCTGTTTGATGCCCAGGTGGGAACATACCTGGCGCATAAGGGAGGAGACAAAAGGAGTACCTTGGTCAGTCAATATCTCACGGGGAAAACCAACCCGGGTGAAGATGGAGATGAGAGCTTTAGCAATGCTTTAAACTTTGTGTAGCGCTTGGAAGCGCTCGCCATTGCTGGGCATTACTCTGCATTGGGAATATTTAAATTGTATGTTTAACTGTGCCTGCCTGCTGCCGAGCGCTTAGCGCCTCTCCACTGCTGCATTGTGATTCATTTTCCACATAGCGCTCCTCGGCCAACATTATTTCTTCACCCTCGCAGTATTTGTTGTTGTTACTGCCATTTTGTTTAGCTTGTTGACCCGTCCCAGACCCTCCCTCCACCTCGCTCCCGCCTCCCAGCTGACCCTCCCACGCTCCGCCCCCCTCTACCCTCCATTTATGACAGATGGAACTACGCGCAGCGGTCACGGCCCATGCGCGCCAAAGGTAAGCCCGTACACAATTCAGTGAAGACATCACTGACTTCATCACCCCACACGCCCTCCCCTCCGAGGACTACATTCTACTGGGAGACTTCAATTTTCACCTGGAAAAGAGCAACGACAGCAACACCACCACCCTTCTGGACAATCTAGCCAACCTCGGACTCAAACAACTAGTAAACGCCCCCACCCACTACGCAGGACACACACTCGACCCTATCTTCACCTCCAGCAAGCACATCTCCTTCAATCACACCACAGCCCTCCACTGGACGGACCACAGCTGCGTTCACTTTAACTACAAAAAGACCACAATCCACATCCACCCTCAACCTACTCTGCGAAGAAATTGGAACAAAATCTCCATCGACCAGATCTCCACATCGCTTCTCCAAAACACCCCTGCCTATTCGTCGAACCCTAACCAAGCAGCCAGTAACCTCACTCAATGGCTAACCCACAGTGCCGACAACCTAGCTCCCCTGAAAAAACGTCAAATCAAGATAGGCAGTAAAAACGCCCCCTGGTTCAACGATGACCTCAAGAGCTCCAAGAAACTCTGTCGCTCCTTGGAAAAAGCCTGGAAAAAAGACTCTAACTCCATCACCAGAGACGCCTTCAAAAAAGCCACCCGCAGACACCACCAATTGATCCGGACAGCCAAGAAATCCGCACTCAAAGACCGACTAGACAACAACGCCCACAACAGCAAGGAACTATTCAACATCGTCAAAGAGTTTACCAACCCCACCGCCAACTCCAACGACATCACTCCATCTCAAATCCTTTGCGACTCCCTAGCTTCATTCTTCCACGACAAAATCGCCGACATCCATAACAGCTTCAACAACCATCCCAAAGACCAACCCTCCCAACCTACCCCCAAAGGCAAACCCCCCTCGAACACCCTTTCTGACTGGAACCCAATCTCCACTGAGGACACCATTCGCCTGATGAACTCCATCCACTCAGGATCCCCCACAGATCCATGTCCCCACCACATCTTCAACAAAGCAGACTCCATCATCGCACCTCACCTCCGAGACGTCATCAACTGCTCCCTCAACTCCGCCACCTTCCCGGAAAGCTGGAAACACGCCGAACTCAGCGCACTTCTGAAAAAACCCACAGCCGACCCCACCGAACTCAAAAACTACCGCCCCATCTCGCTCCTACCATTCCCGGCCAAAGTCATCGAGAAAGCCGTCAACAACCAGCTTGCCGCCTTCCTCGAAACAAACAAATCCCTCGACTCCTCACAGTCCGGCTTCCGAGCCAAACACAGCACCGAAACCGCTCTCATCGCAGCAACAGATGACATTCGAACACTACTGGACAACAGAGACACAGTCGCCCTCATCCTCCTTGACCTCTCTGCAGCCTTCGACACAGTCTGTCACAGCACCCTTATACAATGCCTCAACAACGTCGGAATACAAGGAAAAGCACTGGACTGGATCACCTCGTTCCTTGCCGGAAGAACTCAGAGAGTCCGCCTCCCACCGTTTAAGTCAAAAGCCACCAAAGTCATCTGCGGCGTACCACAAGGATCTTCACTCAGCCCCACCCTCTTCAACGTATACATGAGTCCCCTCGCGAGCATCGCACGCCAACACAACCTCAACATCATCTCCTACGCTGATGACACTCAACTAATCCTCTCACTCACCAAAGACCCGAACACCGCCAAAACCAACCTACACGAAGGAATGAGAGAAGTAGCCGAGTGGATGAAGCACAGCCGTCTTAAACTGAACTCAGACAAAACAGAAGTCCTCATCTTAGGTACTTCCCCTTCCGCATGGGACGACTCCTGGTGTCCAACGGCCCTAGGAAAAGCACCCATCCCAACAGACCACGCACGGAACCTGGGCGTCATCCTGGACTCCTCACTCTCGATGACCAGACAAGTCAACGCCGTTTCATCTTCTTGCTTCAACATTCTCCGCATGCTCAAAAAAACATTTCGCTGGATCCCCTCCGAAACCAGAAAAACGGTCACCCACGCACTGGTCACCAGCCGCCTGGACTACGGAAACACCCTTTACGCCGGTACCACCGCAAAACTTCAGAAAAAACTCCAACGCATCCAAAACGCCTCAGCCAGACTCATACTAGACATCCCGCGTAGAGACCACATTTCCGGTCACCTGAAAGACCTCCACTGGCTCCCCGTCAATCAGAGGATAACGTTCCGCCTCCTCACCCACGCACACAAAGCACTCTACGAACTTGGACCCGAGTGCCTCAACACGCGACTATCCTTCTACACCCCCTCCCGCCAATTACGCTCTTCCAACCAGGCACTCACTGCTGTTCCACGCATCAACAAAACCACCATGGGAGGAAGATCCTTCTCCTATTTAGCGGCTAAAACCTGGAACTCCCTTCCCATTCACCTCCGCCTTACTCAAAACCACCTAGCCTTCAGAAAGCAACTTAAAACCTGGTTATTCGACAAGTAATTCCCCACCCTTCCTCAAGCGCCTTGAGACCCTCTGGGTATGTAGTGCGCTATATAAATTTATTGACTTGACTTGACTTGAGCAATGTTCTGGGTGGTTGGTTGGCGTAAGGGGACGGCCTCAGGAAAACGGGTGGCGTAGTCTACGAGGACAAGAGCATACCTACAACCACTCTTTGAGGGTAGCATGGGGCCTATAAGGTCTATCCCTACCCTACTGAAGGGACATCGATGAGAGGGAGGGGTTGGAGGGTTACTTTGGGGGGCCGATACCGACTGTTCTTCTGGCATACAGGGCATTCACGACAGTATTGACTAATTTGTTTATACACACCAGGCCAGTAGAACTTTTCCAAAATGGCTTGTCCTGTTTTATCATCCCCGAAATGACCCCCTAATAAATGGCTATGAGCCAGGAACAGTACTTTGTCACGAAAGGGACCGGGAACGAGTAGCTGAGGGGGTTGTTGGGGTCCGCCTTTCCTGAACAGCAGACCGTTCTTTTTGAAGAAATAAGGACATACTTGCAGTGGATCTTCGTTCTCCAAGGCACGCCCCCATGCGTCCTGTAACACCGGGTCTTCTTGTTGGGCGGCTCAATACTCCCGGTCGGTTTCCCAAGGATGGTTTTTCCAACTGGACAGGATAGGCTGTGGTGTGTGTCCTCTTCTCTTTCTTCTTTTGGCCCCTGGACTTCGGAGTTTTGGTTGTTGGCTCTACGGGGGAGGGTTTCGAGAAAAGGGAGCTTTGGTCCACCACCTCTCTAAGGAGTCCGTAGCGTCTTGTAGCAGATGGGGGAGACCGCTGTAGTCGCTACCCAGGATGACTTGTTCCGGTAGGTTTGGCACCAGCCCCACTGTAAGCGTGCTTCCTTCATCCGTGGTGTGTTGTACTCGGACCCTGGTGGTGGGATATCTCTTTGTGTCACCGTGTACACATTGGATGTCCACTGTACCGGTCACATGCCCAATAGGAGTTGGCATCTCCTGGGGTCCCAGGACGCTTTGCCTGGAGCCTGAATCGGCGAGGGCCAACATTGGGTGGCCGTCGATCTTCACTGGACAACGGAAAGGAGGAGGGCTGGCATCCGTGGCGAGGCAAACATAGTTCCTGGCAAGCCCTACCTCCATGGGCTATTCCTTCTGTGGGCAAAAGCGGGCAATATGTCCATGCCCTCCACAGTGGTAGCATTGAGGTCCGGGAGGACTTGGTCGAGGCAAGACCGGGAAGGGAAACAAGGGAACAGGTTCCGGTTTTCAGGGCACGACGGGCCTTTGGGCCCGAGGGTGGCTTCCATGGGGGATACGGGGAGGGTGTTCGTCCTTCTTCTGGAATTCTTGTGCTCGGCTGTAAGCGCTAGCTATTTCCAAGGCGCTGTCCAGTGTCAAGCGGGCGTGTTGTCGCACCCATTTCTGGGTAGCGGGATGGAGAGAAGCCAGGAATTGCTCCAAATAGATTTTGGACAGAATGTCCTCCTTTGAGGCCGTGGCAGGCTTCAACCAGCGGTTGGCCAGATCCTGGAAGCGGAAAGATAAAGCCCGGGGCGTCTCCTGGGGTCCTTCGCGGGCTTGCCTCAGTCAAACCCTATACGTCTCCTCGTCGATCCCTAGACGTTCCAGGATACAAGTCTTTATATCCTGGTAAGGCGTTTGTCCCTGTATGTTGGCCTGTTGGTAGGCCGCCTGCAGTTCCCCCGTCAGCAGAGGTCCCAAGTAGTGGCCCCAGCGATCGGCCGGCCAGGAAGCGGCTTGTGCCAGGTGTTCAAAGTTTGTAAAGAAGAAATCCGGGTCTTCTCCCGGGACGTACTTTTGTAGGACTACAGAGGGTAGAGAGGCCGCTGGTCGCTGCTGTCCCATGACGTCGGCTAACCTCCCGAGGGCCTGATCCTGAACGGCGCCCTGATCCTTTAGGACGTCATGAAGCTGGCCACGATCGTCTTCAGCCTTCTTGAGGAAGCGTTCCATCATCTTCCCTAGTAGCTCCTGGCTTTCTGCCAGCTGTTTAACCGCGGCCTCCATGCTTCCGGTGAATCCCACTTCTGACACCAAGTGTGGACTAGGGGTATGGGCGGACCGGAATAACAGGCGTGGAGGCCGGATGTATTGCGCTATTTTAGCTGTTTTTATTGTTCTGTACCAGGGTAGGCAAGAGGGGTTGTAAAGGAGGTGGGACTGGATGCCTTGAAGTCTTCTCTCGGAGCGTAGGCTGAACACGGTTGCTCTCAACTGGGCTGGCCGTCTGGGTAAGGAGGTCTTCGGTTTGGCTTCTGGTCCACGGACGGGATCCGGTTTCGCCTCGGAGGGGGAATGAGAGAGAACAGGGCGGTTAGTCCTTTTGGTTTTGGACTGTCGGAGTACTATCGCCAACACCCGGGGTGTGATGGGGCCAAAGAGAACGTGAGGGCGAGGACGGTAAGGGGGGGCTCCGAGAAGGGGGGGAAAAGAGAGGGGAAGGGGAAGAGCGTGCTGAGGTGAGGGAGGAGTGTAGGGGCTATGGTACAAAGGACTAGGTGAAGTGAAACGACTAAATATTATATACAGTGCAGATGTGGTCTATCAGTGGGGGATACTATGTACAGCTAGTTTATAACTATCTACAGGGAGACACGGAGAAAAGATAACAGTGTACTCACGTGCCCCGCCGCAACTCTCCAGCGAGTTGCGGCCGCTCTCCCGCAACCTCCTGTGGACTCCACCAATCTTCGATCCAGACGTCCTCCTCATCTTCGTCTCCGCTCCTCGCAATCCTTCCGCTCTCCGCCTCAGGTTCTCCGCACGCTGTCTCCTGCCACGAGTCCGCCGCCTGAAACGCTCTCCTCTCTTCGTCGTCGGCTTTTCTGTGTGTCGGGCCAGTGATGGGCGCGGGACTTCCGGGGTCACAGGAGATCGCTTCCGGTTCGTTGCGTGACCCCGCTGGTTGCTCCGCTTCCTGTAGGGAAAGAGAGAGAGGAGGAGTCCTGGTCGTCAGGGACGCGGGAGGGACGGGATCAGAGGCCATGGAATCCCTGCTCGGGCGCCGCCCTGTTGAGGTGAGACGTGCTCCCCTTCCACACTCAGTATGAAGGCTACAGGCAGTATAATCGTTAGCACTATCAGACTTTGGTTATTTTAAGTGAATAGTGTATTTTTTGACAAGTGTTACATAGAGAGGACACTGTTCTTAGTAGATACCATGTAGTACTCTGTAGTGTATTCCTCATGAGAGTTTGACTGTCTGCAAACAGTGTAGTACAGAGTAAATCCCCTCCATAGAATAAACACGATTTACAATACACACTTTTCTACTCATATCAACTTCATTTCTCATTGTAGCTTCAGTGACTGTGAGGGGTTTGATACAGCTAAAAGCTGTGCGGAGTAGGGCATTCATTTTGGAGCAGACTGAGTATCTTGAGGAACTTGGCTTTCTCTTAACAGTTGTATACAGATTGAACTGCGTGTGCAATGAGGGATACCCATATATCTGTGGTTGATTTATAATGTGAACTAGGCTACCTGTGAAGTGTATGGTATAGGGTCAATGTTGCACATCACCAATGCTTACTACATCCAAGGAAATTGGATCTGTGATGCCATTAATGATGCTTCATATTATTCTGAGCTATTTTGTAATCAGGCCTCTCAGACCATACTAGTTTATAGAGCAATATGTCCAAAAGAAGCTCGGATGACGCCATCAATGATGTAATTTGAGATGTCATCAGTGATGTCATGGATATGGTGTCATAGAACATGTGAGTGATGTAATATGTGAGGTCATACGCAGTGCATCAAACTATAACTGGTGAATTTGAGGTTTTTTTTAGTTCAAGGCTTAAAGTTCTTTTTTTGTTAACTAAACCAGATCTTTTTATCACACCTAACTATATCGTCACTTTAAACATTGTTTTTTTTTTACTGGAAGACAAAAATCATATATATATATATATATCACTGAAAAAACCATAGGTTTCAGGAGTTATATAGTTAGGAATTCGTTTTTAAAAAACCTTTGAAATTCACTCAAAAAACTATAAGTTTTAGTGGTGTTATAGTTAGCTGGACATTTTACTCATACAAAACCAATGAAATTGCTCCTATATAGTTAGTTGTACTAACTATATTTCGCACACCCGCAATCCACTGCTGATGATGTCACATATTAGATCATACATGACATGGTCAGTGACATCACTGATGACATCTCAAATGATATCACTGATGACATCATCCAGTGAATGTGGTTTGCTTCGTTATTTAAATATGCATTATATATATATCAATTTACATTGAAGAATGAGTGGATATATATAAATAAATATTTAGATGGAGGATTTAGTAGCAGTGTAATTGACTGTTTACTTAACCAATTTATAATGTCTCACTAAATATAGTGGATAGTGACTAAACTGTGTGAATATCTGTATAACTTTGTCAGTTGTTGTGTAAACTGATTCTACAGTTGGTTACGAGCTATGTGAAAGTCTATATTAGTTATTGATTAGTTAACTGAGTATTTGTATGGGAGTGTGAAAGTGTGTGTGGTTCGGTGGGGGGTGTGTGACTGTCCAAAGATGTGTGAATAGTTGATTCAGTAGATATATGAAGTTAAAACTACATGTTCTAACAGTTTGGGTGAGGGAATCTCTTTATGGGTGTGGTGATAAGCAAATATATTTCTCAAAGGTACAGGTCCAACAAACTAGAAAAATAAAAGGCAGTGTATGTGTCCGTTGTTGTATATAAATAAGTATACATAAGACACAATGATTGTGTGAGTGACTGTATGGATAACTGTATACTTGTAATAATGATTTTATAATTCACTAAGTATGACTTACTATCTAAATGAATAGAAGAAGTGGTGTTTGTATAAGTGTTTTGCTAAGTAAATATGTAAGTATGATCCATTGTTTGCATAAGTGAGTAGGATGACTTCATATGTGAATAGGATGCGTGCTGTTGTTTAATGTCGATATAGATGTATAAGTATTTTTGATAGTGTTCTATTGTTCATTGACAGCATGTATGAGTGAATCCATAGGTAAGTGATTAGATGTGTGTATACATCTATGAATCACTGAGTGGATTTTTAGATACTTGTATTGCTGTGACAATGGATTTAAATATGATACTCTGTATTTTACAAACAGTGATGAAAAATTGTAATAGTGTATGAAAAGGTGTATGTGATTGTCACGTGGATGATGTCATCAGTGATGTCATCAGTGATGTCATTTGAGATGTCATCAGTGATGTCACTGACCAACTGTAGAATCAGTTTACACAACAACTGACAAAGTTATACAGATATTCACACAGTTTAGTCACTATCCACTATATTTAGTGAGACATTATAAATTGGTCAAGTAAACAGTCAATTACACTGCTACTAAATCCTCCATCCAAATATTTATTTATATCCACCCATTCTTCAATGTAAATTGCTATATATATAATGCATATTTAAATAACGAAGCAAACCACATTCACTGGATGATGTCATCAGTGATGTCATCAGTGATGTTATTTGAGATGTCATCAGTGATGTCAGTGACCATGTCATGAATGATCTAATATGTGACATCATCAGCAGTGGATTGCGGTGTGCGAAATATAGTTAGTACAACTAACTATATAGGAGCAATTTCATTGGTTTTGTATGAGTAAAATGTCCAGCTAACTATAACACCACTAAAACTTATAGTTTTTTGAGTGAATTTTAAAGGTTTTTTAAAAACGAATTCCTAACTATATAACTCCTGAAACCTATGGTTTTTTCAGTGAATTTCAAAGGTTTTTTTAAATGCTAATTCCTAACTATATAAGGCCTGAAACCTATGGTTTTTTCAGTGAATTTCAAAGGTTTTTTAAATGCTGATTCCTAACTATATAAGGCCTGAAACCTATGGTTTTTTCAGTGAATTTCAAAGGTTTTTTAAATGCTAATTCCTAACTATATAAGGCCTGAAACCTATGGTTTTTTCAGTGAATTTCAAAGGTTTTTTAAATGCTAATTCCTAACTATATAAAGCCTGAAACCTATGGTTTTTTCAGTGTTTTAAAAAAAAAATTTGATTGGTTAAGTGGCTTATTAAGTGTATCTTAGTGAATACATATATTAGCGAGTAATGTTTAAATATTTAAATATATGCATGAGTGATGTAATATGTGACGTCATCAGCAGTGCATTGCAGACGTGCAAGTTATAGTGAGTCCAACTAACTATAACGTGGGAATTTCAATGGTTTTATGCGAGTAAAATTTCCAGCTAACTGTAACTGGTGTGAAACCTATGGTTTTTCAGTGAATTTCAAAGGTTTTTTAAATGCTAATTCCTAACTATAACTGGTGTGTAACCTATGGTTTTTTCAGTTAATATATATATATATATATATATATAACATTTCTATGGCAAAATGAAACCCCTCATTTTGTTCCTTTTCAAATTAAATGTATTAAGTGTTACCACTTTATTCCAATCAAGATGACTTCAGGTGTGCCATACTTTTGTCATAAGTAAGACTGTTAGCGTTCTAATTGTTCTTTAGAACACTCTGGGACATTCTGTCATTGGGCTATAGTTGGGCTACATCTGGCTGATATTTGGGCTACATTTGGGCTTTTTTGTCTCTGGTGGCCATCTTGGGAGACTGCATTTCAGAATTTTTTTAATGACATATAAGAGGATTTGCGAAGTCACTCAAAATGTGCCCTAATTTTTCTTTCTTCAGCACTAATCATAATTTCTATGGCAAAATGAACCCCCTCATTTTGTTCCTTTGCAAATTAAATGTTTTAAGTGTTAACACTTTATTCCAATCAAGATGACTTCAGGTGTGCCATACTTTTGTCATAAGTAAGACTGTTAGCGCTCTAGTTGTTCTTTAGAACACTCTGGGACATTCTGTCATTGGGCTATAGTTGGGCTACATCTGGCTGATATTTGGGCAACATTTGTTTTTTTTTGTCTCTGGTGGCCATCTTTGGGCTACATTGGGCTACATTTGGGCTCTAACATATATATAGCCCAATGTAGCCCAATATATATTTTTTCAAAGTTAATTTTCGTAAAAACCACTGGAGCACATATCTTGAGACATAGCAAAGGCACATCGGGCTACCAGTCCCTACAATTTTGCCCAGTTTGGTGGAAAACCATTCAGCCGTTCGGGCTAAAAGTGAGTCCAACCGCCCTGTGGAAATTAACATGGGGAAGACACGTTTTGGGACCCCCCTTTTATCTCGGCCCCCGCTTGACGAATCCCCCCCCAAACTTTCAGGGAAGGAGCGGAGCGCCGCGAGGCAAAGTTAAGGAAAATTTCAGGAAGATTCCTCAACCGGCGCCAAAGTTATTCGCAACAGAATGTTGCTATGTCCCTATGGAAAACAATCCTAACTATATATACCTACTGGCTATCGCCAGTAGGTTATATATATATATATATATATATATATATATATATATATTTATTTAACAGCAAAAAGCAAAAGGTTTAAGTGCTTTATGGTTGAGTGCTATAATATTAGTCATGGGGGCATTGTGTGGGCACATATTAGAGTTAGCTCAGTACAGCATTACGAGTCAGTGTTTTTTATGGTTTTCAAAATGTAGCTGTTAAATTATTACAGCATTTAACTATGTCACTTTAACCTTTGTGTTTATCAAAGAATTTCTGTTTTTTTTTTTGTTAAATGCAAGCTAAAATGTTATTACCATATAAAAATAACATCACTTTTGTTTCTTCAGTAAATGTCTGTGGGAGATTTATGAAGATTTTGTGACGTGTTAGCGTCACAAAAGTGACACAAATCAGCGCAAAATCGTTTTTTTCACTTTACTTTCCAGCGCTAAACTTCGGCGTGTGCTCATGGTTCCGTCACGGCCCTGCCCGCTCATTAATTGCAGGGAATTAATGCAGCGTGTGAGGAGCTGCAGCCGCATGACGGAACCACGCCGTCATGAGCACACAATGCCCGTGGCTCATGCCGGCATGGTTCCGTCATGAGCAAGCAAGAGGTTAAACATTTTTTGTTTACTTTATTACTTATTTGTTTTACACAGGTCTTTATGGTCTAGTTACAAGTGCTGTTCCATGGCCCTTCTATATATTCTTCTGCTTACTTCACCAGAGGTCAGAGCTTTAAGACAGGGTCTGCATAATTTTCTTCTTCTTCTTGCTGTACTTTTTCCTTAGCAGTTGGCTGTATTTTTACTGCTCGTATGATGTTTGGGTGCATAGCCTTTAGTTGATTCCACATTCCAGTGGTTCCCATAGAATACTGAGCAGTCTTCCCTCTGTGAAGCACTTCCTGGTACAAAGTGCATGCCATCTTCTGTGCATTGATATTTATTCGACAACTGACAAGTCAAAAAAAGCTATCTCCAAACACTGCCTCACCAGTAATTTATTCTCTGGCCTTTCTTCTTGTGGTGCTGCAGATGTGCTTGGGAGCAAATTGGCAACATCATCTTCCAATGGTTTACCTTGCATAGGCCTGGTGCACTTGGCATTATTGGGCTCCAGTTTTATCCATGATGGGTTTGGATTGGTTTTATTTCAAACTGTCTCCGATAAACAGATATCCAGAAATGGTACTTAACAAAATCAATTGGATTTCTTTTTTTATAAAGGTTGTGGGCTGTTCTTATGTTAGTAGTGTCTCAGGGGTGGTTAATCTAATGGCTGCTTTAATTCTTAGGTCGAGCCTGCGAAATAGCATTCGCTCTCGCGTACGAGATACTATTGTTTACTATAAAGGGCTTGGAGTCTGCCCATTGCTTACCAATCGTTGCCATCATTGTCATCCTTCAATGCTACCTCCTAATTGGCCAGCACAGGATGGACGTCAGTTCAGTTGATTTATGTGGAGCATGGACAAAGCACAAATTGATTCCAGTTAATTAGAGTGCGTTTGCTGCTCGCAACATGACTGAGGTACTATTTCTTTCACAGCTGCCACCTGGCTCCATTCTGTGCAACAAGTGTAAGCAACCATTGTTGCGCAATACTTTTGGTTTAATCATTGCTAAAGACTTCAGATGCATTACCAAATTAAACAGTAGTTAAAAGTAGTAGATAATAAACGTGTATTTTAATTTGCGGGTTATGTAATACACTAGAAAGTGCAAAAGGAACTTTACACATTTAGGGGCTTATTACGATGAAGGTCGGAGTTGCCTCCAACTGACACCGCCTTGGTACAGACCGAGCTCCTGTCGGCAGTTCTGACCACCTGATTATGAATACTCACATTTCTCTATGGGAGCTTGTGCTACGGCTGTAAACTGACTAGAATACAGGCTCCTATAAAGAAATCGAGGGGTGTGTAAAATCCTGCACCCTGTGGCAGGCACCTTTTGGTGCCTGCCACACAGTGCATGGATTTACAGGGGGGCACCCTAGGTAGACCCTCGTCCATCAACCGTAGCACGCAGAGGGAAGAGGGCCCTGCTAGGGGCCCCCAAAGTCGCTTTCCGACAGCCTTTCTGTGTCGAAAAGGCTGGCACTAAAAGGCTGTGGGAAACCAACATGGTAATCACTACCGCGGCAATGCCATTCATAGGGGATTATGGTGCGGTTCCGACCACCGGAAGACTCTGGGAGCCAGTCGGAACAGCGTTGAAATGACGGGTGGGTTCGCGCTCTGACTGCCGACATCATATGTCGGCGGTCGGACCACAAATCGACCGTGTTGGAAGCTTTCCGACCGACATCATAATCAGCCCCTTTGTATCAGATTGCACATAGTAACGTCACGATGTAAACTCTCACTGGCAGAGCGATCACTGTAATTAAAAGGCAAAATTATATGGAAAAAATAAACTAACATTGTTTTTTATCATTGCAAGAGCCCTGCACATAACTCTAATACACACAGTGGTAGCCATGGCACTGGAATCAAGCTATTCTGGCTGATGAGGGATGATAACCTGAAACTGGTCCTGCAATGCTGGTTTCTGGCCCTGGGAGGGCATGGCCTAGTAGTTCGTGCTGGACTGTTCGGATGGGGAGCAGGTTCAAAACTGATTTGCATGTGGCTGGGTCCAAACTGGATTGGCGTGGTGAGCAAAATAAATTATGGATTAAATCCACTAAGTGGGAAGGGTATGCCCAGACGTGGGTCACGGGCTCACTGTGCCACTGGATTCAAGCTAGCCTGGCTGATGGGGGGTGATGCCCCGAAACCGGTCCCAGGATACTTGTTTCCAGTCAAAGAAGGACCTGGCCTGGAAGTTCGGGCTGGACTCTTCACATGAGGAGCAGGGTCAAGACGGATTTGCAGATGGCTGGGACCATCTGCAAAATGGCTGGGAGCAAAAAAAAACACAAAAAAACGATGGATTTAGGTCCAGATATGTGACTGGAAGTTAGTGTTCGACATTGTTCAGCATTCAGTCCATCAATTGTTTTTTTTTTTTTTTGCACTACATTTAAAATTAGCTTTTCTTTTGTTTACAAATATCTCGTCTTGTGCTCTTCCTTTTTCAAAAAAGCAGCTACTAGAGTCTTTCCGCTTTCCTCTGCCGATAGTGAAATAAGAAGGAGCTCAATACTAGTATTTATTTGCCACACACAGGCTAAATGTCTGAGAGGACAGCTTTGTAACTGTTTAATTCCCGTTATTATCAATATATTGATAATGCGTGCCTGGGTTTATGTGGATGCCAAATGATTTAGGTTCAGTACCTTCTGTTGGTAAATGAGATTTAGGCCATGAATTAAAGTGTACACTTAGAAAATAACAACGCCAAGTTTCTACTCTAAATGGGATGCAATAAGATATTTTAAAAATGCACAGAAATACAAGGGGGGGCCAATAGGCCCCCACGCAAGCATGGCGGGGCCCGGCCCCTCCCACACCCCGTCCCTTTCGGGGCCGCTTGCCCCGCGCCCTCGCCCCGGAAGTACTTGTGTGCTTCCGGGGCGAGGGGGCGGGGTCGCGGCGGCGAAAGGGTTAAAAGCCTGGGGAGCGCGGGAAGCGGCCTCTTTGTGCCCGCGCTCCCAGGCTCGCTCCTCGCCCCACCGTGGGGCCGTGTAATTTTCTCTTTCTTTGTTTTTGTAGGTCCGGAGTACACATTCGAGCCTTTTTTCGGAAGAGCATCGCAATCGGTGAGATGGGAGCTGCAGAGCCCGGGAGAGCAGCAGAGGATTTCTCCTTTCCGTTGTGGGACCTGGGAGAACAGCAGAGTCAAGATTCGAGTTTCATGCTCCGGGCGGCGGAGCCCAAGTGCGGGCAGAGGCTGTGGCGCATTGGCCCTGACTTCGGCAAGGCGCTTGCTTGAAGGTGAGCAAGGGCTGCGGGTCGATTTGTTGGGGTATGTAATCATGGCCCCATCTCATTTACGGGGCAGAAGTGTTAGGTTGGTGGCGTGAGACAGTCGGTGAAGTGTGCTGTGTTGTGGTCGGCACAAGTTCAAGACCGCTGTGAGCCATTTAATCTTGAATGTGTCTTTAGTGCCCCCAGGGTCGGACAGTCCACGGAATAGTCATAGGGCACTGCCGAGTTTAGCGGGAGAACGTGGCACAGCTGCGCCAGTCATACTGCTTTTACTAAGTTACTATGCCATTGCACGAGGTGGCGCTGTGGCCCAATTTCCATACATTGCCTTAGACGGGAGAAATATTAATCTAATAGGCACGATATGAAGTGGGGAACAATTTATTTGAGTTATCTGATTTGGGGCATAGACCGGGTTGCCTAATTTTCTTTAAAAAAGTGGTAACGGTGGGGCAGTGCCTGTGGCTCAATTGTTAGAGAGCGCGCCTTTGGCCTGGGAGTCCCGGGTTCGAGGTCAGGGTTGGCGGAAAAAGCGTGTCATGTTGAAGAAAAGAGGCTTAAAGCATAATTTTTAAAGTGGCAGAAATGTGCCGAGGAAAATGTGTTGTGACATATTGCATACCTTGTTTGGCAAACGCCTGCTGTGGTTAAATGATGAAATCCTAGAGCAGCCCATGACGGAAATGTTTCTTCACACGCATATTTGACATGCAGAAAAAGGTGCCGATTATCACCAGGCTATTGCTTGTAGACCTCAGAAACCTGGATGTAAAGGACAGTTTGAGGTCATAAAACGAAAAGCACCGAGGGTTTGCAATGTCTAATTCTATTAGTTGAGGCCGTAAACATGGGAATATGCAGCACGAAGTTAAGCTCCCTTTGTAATTTGTAAAAAACAGATACAGTCGTAATTAATGGGCACACATGTTCCTAGTCAAGGCTTTAGGTTTATTAAACAGAAAACTCTCACAGGGTAACTGTGAAATATGCGACGCGAAGCCAGGCTCACTTCATGTAATTTAAGCTGCAAGGGGGGGAGTGTACTTCAAAATGCACATGTTCTCGTTACCTTACCTGTAATGTCAGTATAGCCATGTATTCATCAGGGCAAGAAATGAATGCGTCCCCACAAGCAGGGGGTTAATACGGACATCCAGTCACCACATCGTTTTGCTGCCGCACTAATAGCGGCGCTTGCCTGTGAATACGTGCATAAATGCTACAGTGTGTGGCTGAGTCCAAAGGAGCTGGCCATATTAGAGATGGTCCAGTTATGGCAGGTGGGCCTCGGTCAAAACACGGAAAGCAACGTTTTTTCCGCGTTCGTTGATTGCGCTTTATATATAACAATTGGTAAAGGAAGATGGATGGAAGCAAAGAAATTAATGCTAGCGGGCAATGCTCTCAGTTAGGAATACTCTTTTACTAAGTTACTTTGCCAAGGTTCAACAATATATTCGGAAATAGTGATCCTTTAATTCGTCACCTACCAGGGAATAATTCAAGATATTTATACAGCTGTAAGGGCAGTTTCTATTCCCCAGCGGGACTGTTTCCCTCACGCTTTCTGTTATAATTGTCAGTATCTAATTACTGATTATGCCCCGTGACCTGGATCATCAGTATTAGTCGTCTCGGGCAGTGTGCCTGTAAAAGGATTCCCCTGCGCAGCGAGCGTCTGATGCATTAATATAGCATAGCAGAGCGCACTTGTAAATTTTTGGTGCTAGGGACACTTTCAAAATAATTCCCCCCCTTCTCAGACCCTGCCTGGAAATCCGTTTGGTTCATTGTAAATTGGTCGCATTAGGTATAATTCTGCTTGGCAGGGAGTACATCATGTGCGTGCTGGGTTTGAAATGGTGTTCTTTTCGCATGTGTTGTGTGATTATCTGGCCTGCTATTGTTCGCCAGGAAGTTCGTTAGTCATCAACATGGGTCAGATTTGTTGACTTTGCTTGGGCAGTCGGTTCATGCTACACTTTGTTTGCTCTATTCCTGCAACAGTTTACTCATGTAACGGGTCCTATGTTACAGTGCTCTGACACCTTCGGGTAAAATCAGCGCTTTATAAAAGCGCATAGAATACAATAAGATAGAATTAGCCGTACATCTGTAGGTATTCAGACACACTTGTCTGCGTATGTAGCGTAGACGTACAAACAAAAAAGTGTAGGGATCTGCACTATCACATGGGTGAATCTGGTACACACGCTCAAATACAGTGACACGTTTGGTGTAAACAGAGCATAGATGCACATGCGTAGGGGGCACACACGGACTGTGACAGTCCATAGTTGGGAATAGTGCACGGTAATGGTTGTAGTTTTACCTTTGTGGACCAAGCCGCTGCACGCACCGGCCAGGAGTTTCAGTGCAAAGCAGTGAGCGAGGCCGCATAGGGCCCAGCTCGTTCATGTCTCACGACCAGAATCCACTCGGGAGACGGGGCCCATCTTTTTTCTCCCACCACTGTCCCTGTGCTTTGCAATACTTGACTGCAGTCTTCATAAATTGCTTCTCGTCGAGATGCAAATGTAAGGTTTCCCAATTGAGCTCGGTGCAGAATTACACATTATACATTATACCTTTTCCTACAGCTAGTTCACGCTGATTGACGCAGCTGACATACATTGAACTTGTATTGATGGTCGAATGTTGCTCAATCCTAGGGGGGGTGCGCCATATGGTTAACTCATGAACACCCAACTCTTCTCTTCTGAACTTTATGCATTACTGAATGCAACGAACCTTAGGTGACTATGACTTCCAGGGCTTGGCCGCTGGGGCCTAAAAGGGAGTCCTTAAGTGGATTTCTTATTGAAACTTGAGTGAGAATCCGAGGTGTTGCCACCCTTGTTGTCTGCATTGCTTACGTTTTGTTTATAGTGTTCCCCCTTCCTCCTTGAGATGATTTGTAGGTGGTTCAGAAGGCCTTAAACATTGATCTAGCCAGATCAGGGAGCCAAATTATGTGAGCATAGTGTGAGAGGGTTGCCTGACATATGCTGCCCAGTTTTCTAGGGGGCACACTGCGCCAGTCTAAAAAGACCCTTATTGATGGTAGGTTAAAGGCAACCTTATTAGAAAGCTATCCTAGTGGTAGCTGTGGAGGGCGGACGCCAGGCTAAGGCTTGTAGGGAGGTAAAGCAGCTTGTTTTACCAATCAAAATCTCACGAGTGAGGAAATGAAAGTTGAACCACACCAGGTGGATATAAATATAGGTATTTATTCTAAACACATCCCTCTGGTCCCTTTAGGAGGCTATGAGGCAAAGAATTACAGTCAGTAAATGTATTTAATGCACAGTAACTTAGCACAGTACACGTTGTGCCCTAGGGGTGTACCGAACCATATATCAAAGAAGTGGTATACGGACCACGGCAGGCATGCTGACGAGGCTTGCAGCCTTTAGAACGGCGGGGGCCAACAGGAAGCACTCAAGGTAGTGACACATGGGGACCCACGCGAAGGAAAAGCCTTTATCTCACAGGTCATCTCAGGTGACTACTAAGATCAATGACATCAACCGGTCTGATAGTTTCAGCAAGCGTGGAACTTCCCCACGCTAGCGACCGATTACTTGGGGTCCTGATAATACTACACACCCTGGCCCCGGATGTCACACCTTACAGCCTGGCATAGTTAGGGCTGTGCTAATGCTTTTGGGTAAAGACTTTGATGCTGCACTGTTGAACAGACTGTCCTTTTTTCACACATAGATCGTATGCATAAAGACGTGGGTAGAAAACCAGGATTAAGAGGCGATGTCCTCGCCTGCAGCACAATTTTCTTGTAGTAACAAGGAATGTGAAAATAGGAAGCCAATTTTACAGCTTAGCATGGTTAAGGCGGTGCTGATCCTATGCTTAGCGACTTAAATGCTGCACTGGCAAACAGACTGTCCCTTTCAAACCTAGATACTATGGCCTACAGACGTGGGTAGAAAAACAGGAATAGGAAGTGATGTCCTGGTCTGCAGCAGAATTCTAGTAGCCATGAATGTGCCGTGGCACCGCATTTCACACTGTGTATCGTCCTTAAGGCGTCATGAGGGCGCGATTGTATCACGGTGGACCCCACGCACTGGGGCACTGTACTGCACATTGGATATTATTCTTTAATGAAGGTCATTCTACAGGGCACTCTCCCTAACACTAATCCAGTCACGCTACATGGGACACAAACTGAGGCTATGCTTAACACTTACAGTCGGAAGTGTCAATGAGTAGGCAGCTGGCGCTAATCTTATCTAAAACTTAGCAAGTGATGGCAATGTAAGACTAGCACGTGTACAGCAGTTATCGCCAGAAACACTAATGGTTTGTGTTTATCTTTTCCATTTATGTATGGCCGGGTCCATGGTGGATATCTGGAGTGCTCCACATCACAACAATCGGCAACAGGTGGACAGCCCAAGGGATGCTTACGTCAGGTAGAGGATGGCAAGCAGCAACGCAAGTGTGATGGGCGAGCGATCAAAGACGCAGGAGGTGCCAGCACGGAGTTGATTGTTGATGGTGTGTAAGCCCTTAATTGGGCTGGCGGCAGTAATGTAGCAGGATGTTGCTTCACAGAAAATGGCAGTATTTGCCTTAACAGGAAATTGTATACCTACAGTAACGGCGCCTGTGCACGCAGGGCCACCAGTGTCAGCATGGTATATGCATAGATCACCAATTGGTAGTGACAACGGTAGGGATGGGACAGTACACAAGGGTGTGCATTCCTAGCCTCGGCAACCCCAGGAATGATAGGCCTATGCAACGCCTCATTTTCCCTGTTCAGGAAGTGGGGACTTCCATAGTAAAAGTAGTACCATACACTTAACACTTTCATAGTAAAAGTAGTACCATACACTTAACACTTTCCAGAGCGTAGTGGCTAGGTGTGGATGGTTAGCAGACTGTACAGTATGCCAGTGGGAGGGGTAGAATGATAGTACCAGGATACCCCCGGTCACAGCATCTGCAGGGACCCTCAATAGGCGTGCCCCCACACCCTCATGCATTATAGGACATGGGGTAACGATGATAGGACCCAGACTGCACCATAGGGGGGCAGTTTTTCCCCAGGCTGCACGTAAAAGGGGGGGGGGGGACTAGGCGAGTGCATGGAGTCACTCGGTGAAGAATCACTCGATAAAGAGGATCAACACTTGGTTTGAGAAATTAGTTCAAACACCTTAATTGCAGAATATCCCACAGGGGGCATCTGAGAGGGACAAGGTAGACTAACAGTCGGCTGATAATGAAGAGTGGACAATTATTGGAGGGGTTGTCTCTACTCACAGGGTGGGGGTCCATTTGACAGAGTCAAGGAATGCCCTAAGGATAGGGAACAAACTAGCAGGGGTAGAGGGTTTCTTGATTAGGAAGATATGACCTTTCAATGTAGGCGGTTGGGGGGGGGGCAGATAGTCGGTAAACTACCTGGCCGTGGCGGTAAGGTCATTAATCGGTGAGCAGCATTTTAAGGTCCTTACGGGGGGCGGACCCATTCACGAAAGGGGCGGCCCGCGGGAGGGGCCATTGGTCTCTCTCAGAACTTCAGGGGCAGGATATGATATCCCGTTTTAAAGGGTGCGGGGGAGGGAGTCTACGCTTTCCTCAGGCTGGTAGCCACCCCTCACAACACTATGACGTCACTAAGGTGCGCGAGTGTCTGGGCCCTCCTGTTATGGTTAAATGGAGTTCAGGGAGCGCACGTGGGTGTAACGTGCCCTGGGTTGCGGATGCGCATCTTCAACGTGAGAGCGCAGCTGTAAAAGGATCTGACACCGGTTGGCGACCTTGCCGTAGGACTTTATTAAAAATATTAGAATGCAGTTTAATTTTCAGGATGATTAGATTACGTTAGGAAACACGCTGTACTAGCTATTTGTTAAGGTTAGCCCATCATACTATGTCGAAACGGATGTCAATCTAATCTTCTGAAAAGTGTGCATTTTAATAATTGTCAGAAATGTTTATTTGATTAAAATTTTTGATTTGTTTTTATATTGTAATAAATACGGCCAGGGGGGGGGCCCTGTACCCCCCCTTGACTTCCAAAGACCCCCATGTGTTGACTGGTTGAGTTGGGTAATTCAGTCAGTGTTTTAAGGGGGGAGGTGGCCGGCAGTCCAAGACCATGATACAAGGGGGGGCCAATAGGCCCCCACGCAAGCATGGCGGGGCCCGGCCCCTCCCACACCCCGTCCCTTTCGGGGCCGCTTGCCCCGCGCCCTCGCCCCGGAAGTACTTGTGTGCTTCCGGGGCGAGGGGGCGGGGTCACGGCGGCGAAAGGGTTAAAAGCCTGGGGAGCGCGGGAAGCGGCCTCTTTGTGCCCGCGCTCCCAGGCTCGCTCCTCGCCCCACCGTGGGGCCGTGTAATTTTCCCCACCCTCCATCCCTTGTTAGCAGACCTTGGGGCCTGGCAAATGGTAAGAATCAGGTTTGTCAATGTGCCGGACTATAGGTTAGGGGGTTTGATCCAGTAGGCCTTGAATTTCCCGTTTACTGGAAGGTAGAACAGATGTAAATATTTTGTGCAGTGCCGTGATATTTAACTAATTCTCTCCTTAGGCCTTTTTTCCCGCTTACAGGAGTATCTGTATATGTATATGTTTTGTGCTTTGCTGTGTATTTACAATTTTCTCCTTAGGCCTTTTTTCCTTTTAGAATAGCAATGTCGTATTTATTATGTGTGTCTGGCGGTAAGGTCATTAATCGGTGAGCAGCATTTTAAGGTCCTTACGGGGGGGCGGACCCATTCACGAAAGGGGCCGCCCGCGGGAGGGGCCATTGGTCTCTCTCAGAACTTCAGGGGCAGGATATGATATCCCGTTTTAAAGGGTGCGGGGGAGGGAGTCTACGCTTTCCTCAGGCTGGTAGCCACCCCTCACAACACTATGACGTCACTAAGGTGCGAGAGTGTCTGGGCCCTCCTGTTATGGTTAAATGGAGTTCAGGGAGCGCACGTGGGTGTAACGTGCCCTGGGTTGCGCATGCGCATCTTCAACGTGAGAGCGCAGCTGTAAAAGGATCTGACACCGGTTGGCGACCTTGCCGTAGGACTTTATTAAAAATATTAGAATGCAGTTTAATTTTCAGGATGATTAGATTACGTTAGGAAACACGCTGTACTAGCTATTTGTTAAGGTTAGCCCATCATACCATGTCGAAACGGATGTCAATCTAATCTTCTGAAAAGTGTGCATTTTAATAATTGTCAGAAATGTTTATTTGATTAAAATTTTTGATTTGTTTTTATATTTTAATAAATACGGCCAGGGGGGGGGCCCTGTACCCCCCCTTGACTTCCAAAGACCCCCATGTGTTGACTGGTTGAGTTGGGTAATTCAGTCAGTGTTTTAAGGGGGGAGGTGGCCGGCAGTCCAAGACCATGCGGAAGTGCCTGCTATGCTTGCCTGCCCATCTGTTATGTGTTTTATGTTGGTTTGTTGAACTACAACTAGAGCTTACTTTTAAGGTCTCCTCGGGAAAGAACCAAATATAAAGTTATGTTGACTTGAGTTGTTACATTTCTATAGCACTTTAAATTATTACTGCACTGTAGGACTTTTTCCAACTGCCTACTGTAGTGAAACTCACAAGAGGTAAGTTTGTCAAAAGAAGTTTAATTCAAATCATCTACCAGACAACACAGCAGCCGGTCTGTCGGGGACAGATGCAACTGTCAGACCAACGCTACGCAAACAGAAAAGGTTTAAACACAAACCTTTTATTACGTAGCTAGTATTATACCCTTCCCTCATGGAGTCCTTCACAAGAGCCTCCACAAAGGAAAAGGAAAAGGAAGAAGCACTACACAGCTCCTCCTTTACAAACAAAAACAAAAAACAGAAAACAAAAACAAGAGTTAGCCACAAATAAAATCTTTAAAAGCCATGGGACGTTTGATGATCCTTTTTCCAAGGGTGTTGGTATCCTCCTTCTGAGAAACATCTTGCGAAATGATGACTTTGCTTGTGAGAGAATCCTGCAGGTTATCAGAGAAGTCATCAAAAACAAAAGATGTTACTCAACAAAATCAGATGCAACAGGACATGAACTGAATGTAAAAGCTCCCTTCATGTGATTCTTATCAAACTGCTTACAGAAAGCGATTCCAACACTTGCCATTATTCAAAATAACTGCATCTTTCCTCAATTCAGCAATGAGTTGTGGCTCAAAAAACCTGCTTTCATTCTTACCAACAAAACCTGGTTTCTTGATTCTGACCCACTGGCCGACAAAAAGCTTAGTTTGTTCGGTATTGTGCTTGCGGTCATAACACTCCTTGTACTAGTCATGTTTGAGAAGTAAATTGTTCTTAACCTCAGCAGAAGACCAATTCACATCCGCACAACTTTTAATCCAACCTGGGTACCACTTGGCTCTGGGCTTCCTTCCGCTCATAAGCTCAAAGGGGGAAATTTTGGGGAATCAACTTCAGAAACCATGTAAGACCACAGCATTTTGAACATCTGTGTCTCCCACGGAATGCTATTCTTAAAAGTCAACTGAATGGCACCTTTCAAAACCCTACAGCACCTTTCCACAAGAGGCATGACATCCAAAGTAAATTGTATACCAGTATCACTGATGATGAGGGCAGTGGTGCATTCACTGAGGAAAACTTCATCAAAAAAGTTGATAACAGTGTCCGTATCCAATTTCTTGATAACCTTGACCACCGGCCACTTTGAAAACATATCCATCATTGAGATAACATAATTCCCAGAACTGCCAACAGGACCCATGATGTCCACAGCAACATGCTCCCAAGGTAACTCTGGACACATAAAATCACCCATGGGGGTCTCAAAGTTTTGTCATCCGACAAACATAAACCACAATCTCTAACTGCTCTCTCAACTTCAATATCCAAACCAGACCACCAGAATCTACTTTTAACAATACACTTGGATTTCAAGATGCTCAAATGTTCATCGCGACATAAAGAAATTAATTTATTTCTGAGACTTATAGGAACCAACATATCACCTCTTACAACGTTACCATCCAAAATCGATAACTCATCTCTGACCTCCCAGAAAGCTTTACATTCTTTCACATCCATTTTACGAGGCCAACCTTTGCTCAAAGATTCCATAACTTTCTTTAAACACTCATCTTTGATCAAAGCTTCATTCCACTCCTCTTTAGAGAAAGATTCTAAACCATGGTACCACAACAAAGCAACCTGAACACTATCCATGAGGTCATCCTGGTTCTTAACCAGTTGGACAGGTAAGCGAGAAAGAAAATCAGCAACTGCATTTTTCTTACCAGGTAAGTATTCAACCTTGTAGAGAAAATCTAATTATATCTCATGGAGATATGTGCTAAACTAGCAGAAACGTTAATCATACCAACATTCGACAAAACTTTGACCAAAGGTTTATGATCACATTTGATGGGGACTTCACTGCCACAGACAAAAGTGCTCCGGGGCCCAAGCACAAGCAATAGCCTCCAGTTCAATAACAGTGTATTTACATTCTGCAGGAGAGAAGGACCTAGAGCATAAGCAACAATGGATTCACACCATCTTCACAAACTTGAGAAAGAACAGCACCAATACCAGTATCACTAGCATCAGTTGTGATTATATTCTTACCTGAAGGGTCAAAACTAATGGCATTTTTAATAATGTCTAAAAATTCCTTTTGACACATGGAAGACCAAACAAAATTCGATCTGAGTTTGAGTAATTGCCTAATATGAAAAGTTCTGCTAGAAAAGTTTTGCACAACCTTAGAAAAAAAACTGAACAAGACCCAAAAAAGGATTTAACTTCGTCCTTATTTTTGGGACTGGGGGCTTCAGAAATAGCAGATACAAGTTTAGATTTGGGATGAATGCCTACAGCACTGATCTCATGAGCTGGATAAGTCACACTATTAGCAGCAAACTTACACTTAGAAAATTCCACTGTTAATCCAAATTTGCTCAAAAGGGATAATACATCAAGGAGTTTGGTTCTATGATCATTGCTGTTCTTGCCCATGACGAGGACGTAATCTTGGAAGATGAGAAAATAATCCAAATGACCAAAAATGTTGTGCATTAAACGTTGGAAAACAGCGGCTGCCAAGGCTAAACCAAACAACATCGTGGTGAATTGGAAGCACCCAATGTGAGAAATGAAAGCAGTGAGGTTTTTAAACTCATCAAAAAGGGGAATTTGGTGGTAGGCTTGAGACAAATCATTAGTGGAAAAAACCCTCCATGCCTCTGGTTTAGGTAAGCATTTCACAATTTTTTAGAAAGGGATACTGGTCTACCAAAATGTTTCCATTAAGATGGCACAAGTCAAAGCATAACCTGATCTTTCCATTGGCCTTCTTAGCGATGACCAACAGAGAAATCCATTCGGCAGACTCGATAGGCTCAATGACACCATCTTTTGACCAACCTGCGTAATTCCTTCTCCACTTCATCTCTAACAGATAAAGGAATATTACAAAGTTTGTGGACCTTGGGGGAAGCATTAGGTTTGAGGTGGATAGTGTGTTCAAAACCATCCAATCTACCTAAAGTACTAGAAAAAAACACCAGGGAAATCATTACAGACAGTCTTGCCTAAGCATTCACCTTCATCTAAAACTAGAACTTGTTCAACGCCATTACGATCCAGAATGATATTTAGTTTTCTTTGATCCTTCCATCCAAGAACAGAAAGACCCTTCTTGGATACATCAAGCTTGCAAAAAGGACTCCTGTTCTTGAACTTAAAGATGAGGTTCCTAAAACCAAGAAAATCAATGGATTCACCAGTGTAGCTTTCGGGAGCAATATCAGCGTGAAATAAATTGGGACCCAGTTTTTGTACACTCCCGAAATATCCGCATAAACTGATCCGCCCCGGCCAAATCTTCGCCCTCAGGTGCTTCCTGAATGTCGTTCCTGCTGCCCAAGGTGTGAGCAAAATCTGAAGACAATTGTGAGTGCCGTTGGAAGGCGGCTCTAGACACCGGCTTCACCCGACGCAATTGAGCCGGAAGAGAGTGTCGCTCCTCGGCGCAGGAGCGCAACGCAACACCGCGGCTGAGGCCTGTTCCGCGATTGGTGTCGAAGGTGACCAAGCGGCTCCCTCACCCTGGGAAACATCAGACATTCAAGCGACATCCAGCGGAGCAGTATTGCAGGTTGGTGGACACCGGTGGGGGGGGGGGAAACAACCTGGCACGGACTTATGCTGAACCCCCCCCACACCACTGCCAATACCCACTGCGATGCAAGGCTAACGACCCGGGCAGAACTTTCCCCACAGCCCCAGCACCCAACACGGCTACCATTGTGTCCACCACACTACTTTTGCAGGCGGTCCGGTGGGCCGGCGAGACTGCCGGCGAAGAGGCCTGCTCACGCACCAAAACAAACCCAGAGTAACATATAGCCGCTTTGGAGTACGGGGGGTGCCCCCTATGAAGCGCTGAACGTCCGGTTGGGCCCCGACGACTTGCTTGATGCCAAGAGAGTGCTGTGGCCCCATAGTGAATATCTAGTGGGGCTCAGAGGCGTCTGCGGCCTTTCTAGTGGCCGAAGGGGCGGTGAAGGCTGCTACTGTATATTGCACAAGGGGAAGACACGAATTACTGTCCTAGCTGGTGAACGGTCCTAGGGCTGGGCCACGTGTGGAATTCTTTGTGTCTAACAGAAAGGGGGTTATCGGACCTGTGAGCCACGAATCGTAACAGAGTTGGGACCCCTGAAAAAGGTGTTGTGGTGAGCGACCGGAGCCCCATGTCGCGACTGAGGTATACTTACTAGCGGCTCACCGGCGCAGGGGTTGGGGTTGGGGGGCCACGTGCCAAAATCGACAGGCTGAGTGGAGGATCCCACTGCAGGCGGCAGTGACTAGCTGTTGCTTCCCGACCCTACATCGTCACCCCTCCAACGAAGCTGATATGGCAACGGGCCGCAGCGGACGGACAGCAACGCAGGCCAAGCTGGACAAATTTGTGTGGCAGAAAAATCAGGAGGAAGGGCTGGGTACTGCCGTAGCCCACAGTAAGAACTCTGAGCTTATGAATAAAGATCTCTTAGCGGCGATAACCACCGTATGGACCTCTCTCGAAACACAAATTGACACAATCGCCACGGAAGTGGCCTTAATGAGGATATAAGAAAAATGGCTGATTGTGTGAGCACAGTTGAGAGCACAACTACAGAACTGGTGACTGATACAGCCCTCCTTAAAAAACAGGTAACCGAACTATGAACTTTCCACGAGGCGATGGACACACAACTTGACGAGTATGAAGGCAGAATGAGGCGCAATAATGTTCGGATTCTTGGCATTCCGTAACGAGGGAGGTGCAAGCAGCCAATCTTATCGTTGAGGAGCTGATCCTACAGCGTCTTCAGCCACTAGGCCTGTCCAAGTGCTTGTCCATTGAACAAGCTGTGTGCTCCCCCCGACCACTTCTTGCCCGAGTATTTCATTTTCGCGACCGTGACCTGATCCTTCAAACTGCGAGAGCGGCCCGCCCCATTGACATTCGAAAACAGTAAAGTGTCCTTCTTCCCGGACTTTACCTTAAGGGTCCAGAAACAACGCTGGAGCTTCCTGGAAGTGAAACGAGCTCTCAGAGACCAGGAGATTAAATATGCCATGTTATTCCCAGAGAAACTTCGAGTAGAATCAGATGGCAAATTGTGGTTCTTCACTAGACCCGAGGACGCCTGGGACTGGCTTGACGGCTGGCGTACAGTTGGTAAGAAAACACACATAACTACACCGATGGCTGGCGGAACCAGTGAGTGGCGTTAACAAAGACAGTCCCCGCCTCCTTCTGATTCAGGTTCTCAAAGCCCTATGGGATGATTATGAACACCGTACTAATAAAGGGGACTGACTGGTGCTCTTTCTGTCTCTCACATTCAGCAGGAATAAGTATTGTACTCCTGCTATAGTTTCTTAGTGCCTGATGTACTTACTTGTCTCTATTTGGTCCTCAGATGTTCAGCTACATCTGTATCCAGGCTCTATGTTTACCTCATGTAACCTGAAATTAATTGTAGTACGATTCACCCTTGGGGTTATTGGCCGGGGCTAGCTATTTGAACTGTAGATTGTTGCCCTTGGGAGTGGGGTTGTTTACGTTCTCAAAGTTGATAAGGGTGGGCGACAGGCACTCTGCAATTTGGGGGTGGCGGGTGGTTTCAGACCCATTATGCAGGGAGGCAGGGTGGGGGGGGGGATCCATTTTGGGAGGGGTGTGTTAACTAAGTTTCCTTTGTTTTCTGCACCGGTATGTTACAATGCTTGGTTCCCCGGTGTCACACCTGGTCCCACTGTTACGAGTGCGTATGAAATCCACTTAAGCTGTTTCTGGCCACCAACAGTACTCTATTCTGTGGTGGAGGGGGGGCCCCCCCGAGTACCCACTTAACAGACGAGTCCATCTGGCTGTCCACTTTTTCCAATGAATAGATTCGATGGCTTCAGGCTTAGCACTTAACTTATCCACGTGGAATGTTAATGGTATTGGGGACAAGATTAAGAGGGGTATTGTGTTACAATATATTAAACGGCAGGAGCTCGACATTGTGATGCTGCAGGAGACGCACCTAGTAGGAAACACCTGTGGGGCTTTGAACAGAAACGGTTATAAAAAGTGTAGTTCACTCCAGATTCACCTCGGGCTCCAGGGGGGTGGGGATTCTCCTCCGAAAAGGCTGTCCATATATAATCCATAACACCTGGACCGACATTCAGGGCAGGTACTCAGCAGTCACGAGCTCCTGGGAGGGGCGTGTTCTTAATGTAGTCTCTGTATATGCTACCCCGGGTTACAGCGACTGAACTACATAACGTAGGTACCTTGCTGCTGTAACTGCCCTTGGGAGTGTTAATACTGGGGGGCGATTTTTAATTTAAGTATGGATGGTTCTCGAGACCATCTTCCACCCCGAGAGGACCTGCCGCGAGGCTTGCAGCTCTACGAGTTCGCTAACGCCCTGGGGGTTGTGGACATATGGAGGTGGCTTAACCCACTACATACACATTTCACGTTTCAATCGGGGGCACACGGTACCCAATCTCGTGTAGACTACATATTTACACACCCTTAAGATATCCACGCTTTCACAAGCTCCAATTGCCTGGCACGTGGAATCTCCGACCACTCTCCCATCCTTATGACTTTTGACATTATACGGGCCAGGCGCCCGGTACCATTAATATACAGCCGTGGGCTTTAAAGATACCTCACGGGGGCGTGGCCAAGATGGCGGGCTGACTGGTCGCTCCTACCGTGAGCTCCTGAGTCCCCGGAGCCCTTGACCCTTCTCGCACCGCAGATCTCCCCCGGATCTGGTGGAGAACGGAGCGGTAGCGGCTGAGAGCCCGGTGGGGGCATCTTTGGGACCCTCGGAGGCGCGGACACGCAGAACGGCGCCTCGCAGAGCCGGCCCCTGCGACGAGCGGACGCTGCAGCTTGCAGGAGGCCAGGCGGGAGCGGAACGTCTGATCCGTGGCGCCTCGGTGAGGTGGAGTGATCCCGGGCCCTTTGTTCAGCGGGAGTCCGGCCGGGTCCCCCCTGGCGACGCTGGTGCCCCCTGGTGTGAGGGGCGGGAAGCCACGACGGAACGGCGCCCTCCGCCCCTAGCTGTGTGAGGAGTCGGGGTGGAGCGCTACGCGACCCCGGGGATTGGCGGTGCCCTAGGGCCTGGCAGGCCAAAGACGCTGACGGACTTCCCTGGCGGGCCCCGGCTCTGGGGTGCTCGGATTGGGCTCCGAGGAGACGCCTATACCTGCCTGGCCGACCCGTGACCGGTGGGCCTACTCTGGAGTGCGGTGGTGTGTCCCGGGCCCTCTGACCACCGGGGGCCCGGTCGAGTTCCCCCCGGCGGCGCTGGAGCCCCCTGGAGTGAGGGGGAGACTGCCACAGTGGAGCGGCGCCCACCGCCCTGGGTTGTGAGAGGTGTCGAGAGGGAGAGCTACGCGACCCCGGGGATCTGCAGTGCCTAGAGGCCTAGTGGGCCGGAGACGCCACCGGGCTCCTTCTGCGGGCCCCGGCTCTGGGGTCGCCGGATCGGGCCCCGGGGAGACGCCTTTACCTGCCTGGTAGGCCTGTGGCCGGAGTGACTGTTCTGAAGGCGGCAAGTGGAGGGTCCCGCAGAGATCGCCAGCCCGGTGTCCCTAGGGCTCGTGCTATCGACCCCGCTCCTGGGTGGTCCTACTGCCCCCGTGTGCTGTGCCTGGGGCCCGACGAGAGCTTGGTTGGCCGGAGGGCGCTGGACGACGAGTGGCCCGCCCAGCGTTGAGTCCCACGGAGCGGCGGTGCCCGCCTGGACGGCTGCGGTGGTGTGGCGACGCGGCCGGAGGCCTGGAGACGGGAAGGAGACCCACCCCTAGGAGGCAGGGACGCGCTGGTGGAGTGTGGCAGTGGTGCGCTGATTGTGCTCCTCTTGCGTTCGGCCTGCCGGGGGCGGTGGGGAGCTGTCGGTGAGCCCCCGGGGTTGTACTGGATCGCCTTGCTACGGACCCCCTCACATTCCGTCAGATTTCTCTCCCTGCGACGCAGTGCCGCCTCTGAGATGGCAGGTAACAGGGGAGGTAAGAAGGGGGAGCGTACCTTGCCTGAGATGTTGGGCAGAGGAGCCCCGAGACAGGACAGATCCCAGCCAACACCGAGCCCATCGTCCGGATCTCGTGGAGCAGAGGGGGGTGAGCCCCCGGTCACCAGGTCTTTTCTGGAGTCGCTGTTCAGCACGCTCAGGGAGGACTTTCAGGCCTTGAAACAGGAGGTGGCTGGTGAGGTCCGAGAGGTTAGAAGGGAAGTTGATTCGCTTGGAGAGCGGGTCGCCGCTGTGGAGGAAGCTAATCAAGCCAGGGACGAGGAGATCACGCACCTACAACAGGAAGTGCTGCGGCTTCGAGACCAGCAGATCGACCTCCAGGCCCACGCCGAGGATCTTGAGAACCGATCCAGGCGCAACAACATAAGGGTCAGGGGAGTTCCGTCCCAAGAGGAGGGGGAAGACATATCGGCCTACCTCCGAGATTTGTTTCGAGATGTACTGGGTGAGGCGAGTGACTTCCCGGTGAGGATCGACAGGGCGCATAGAGTGGGTCCCCCACGCAGGGCCTCGGCGCCGCCCCCAGATATATTAGCCTTTCTACCGGATTTCCCTCTGAAGGAGCGGATCCTCCGTGAAGCACGTCAGAAACAGCCGGTGAGCTTCAGGGGTCACCAAATTGCTTTATATCACGACCTGTCCACGATTACGTTGCAGAAACGCAAGTCCTTCAAAATTGCCACGGACTTTCTGAGGGAGCATGACACGCAGTACTCCTGGGGCCACCCCTTCAGGCTTATCTTTCGATGGAACGGGACGCTGCACCAGATGAGATCCCTTCAGGGCACGTGCGGAGTGCTGGGGATCACCGCTACTGATGAAGATGTCCCGACGCCTCAACGCCGGACTTCTAGAGGGGGATGGCAAACGGTTCGACGGCGCCGGTCCGCGCCTCGGCCTTCCCGCCCGGACTCTCCTACGATCAGAGCGGAAATGGACAACGCCATTCGGGAAGTGTCCGGTTCCACTTCGCCTAGTGACGTGGCTGTCACGGCCTGAGCTTCGTCTAAGGGGAGATCATCTTGGCTTCACCGGCACTGCAGGTTTGAGGGTTCCGGGGGGGGGGGAGGGGGCTCTGGGGGAGCATGGATGGTGGCTGGACGTCCACTCGGACACTTTACCACAGACTTGCCCGTTAGGGGCTGGACTGGGACACTGGGGGTTTCCACCGAGTTGGGGCTGGGGTTGCGGGGAGTGGGTGGGGATCGGAGTAGGGATCTGGAGGTGGGGTGGAGATGTGGGGAGTTGGGGTGTTTGAGGGTTGTTCGGGGAGTTGGGGTGGGGGGGATCCGGGGTTCGGGATGTGCCTTATTTGTCTCATGCTGTGATCTTTGTGCCCTCCTGCTGCCTTTTGGGAGGGGGGAGGACTCTGCTCGAGAGAGAATTCGGTTTGTGCGCTGGGTTACCCCCCTGGTTTCAGGTTGTTGTTCTTGCCTTGCTCATCCTGCGCTGTGCCAGTGGGTGGGATGTCGTGTTGGCTCTGCTTGGCGTTTACCCTGGCCCCTGTTATTTGCTTGCTTGAGGCCCCCTGATGCTTCGAATACACTTGTCACCGCCCTTCTGGTGCTCCATTGTGGTTCTCTGCTGCGCTTACCCCACTCTGCCTTCCCGCCTTGTGGTGCGCTTGCTGTGCCTCCGGGCCCCATTAACGCTGTCTATCCTTGGTCTGTTCATGGCCCTGAAGATTGTTACCCTTAATGTGAAGGGGTTGAATAACCCGGTCAAGCGCAGGGCGATACTGTCCCTTCTCGAGAGCACCCGGGCGGATATCTGCCTTTTACAGGAAACGCATCTCCTGGCCCGAGATTGTCCCAGGCTGCGATCTCCGAAGTTCCCGGTTCAGTTCTTTTCTTCTGGGGCTGCTAAAACGGCGGGGGTTGCTATCTTGGTGTCGGGGAAGTTCAGAGGGGAGGTGTTGCACAAGGTGGCAGAGCAGAAGGGGAGGCTCCTGGCCTACAGAGTTAAGCTGGGGAGTTTCTTTTTCACGGTGGGTTCCGTGTATAGCACTAATGATCACCAGGACTTGTTTTTGCAATCTGCTTTAGCTGACATTGCGTCTACGCCGGATAGGCACATACTCATTGGTGGTGACCTGAATATGGTCTTTAACTCATCTTTAGACAGATCTGCGCAGCGCCATCCTCAGACGGGGGAAATCTCACAGCTTAGCGCCTCACAGTTAGGGGACCTGGACATACACGATCTGTGGAGACGCCTACACCCCACTTCCAGAACCTATTCCTATTACTCCCACGCACATAGGACTTACGCCAGACTAGACTACCTCCTGGTGACGGGACCGCTGGCCGCTTTGGCGACTGCTTCTGATATTGGGGTCCTCACACTGTCGGACCATGCTCCGGTCTCAGGTAGCTTCCAGTTACCGCCGGTCTCCCCGCAGCGGGGGGTCTGGCGCCTCCGGGACACCCTGTTACATAGACGAGAGATACTGACACAGATTCGGGCCGTGATTGCGGGATTCCGAGAGCACAACGAGAACGATGATACTTCTCGGGCGACGCAGTGGTCTGCCCTGAAGGCGGTGCTTCGGGGTGAGTTTATCTCCATCTCCTCGGCGGAGAATAGGGAGAGACAGCGGAAGAGGGACGAACTTACTGGTACGGTTCGGGAGCTGGAGCGGATGCACCAGAGGACGGGGGCCCCCAGAATCTGGAGGCAACTTAAAGCGGCGCGGAAGCTTCTCTCCGCACTGGACATGGACAGGGCGGAATATGCGGCGCTGCGCCTGAAACACGCGTACTATACTGGCGGTGACCGCTGCGGCCGTTTGCTGGCGAATAAACTGCGAGTGCGACACCAGCTTCAGAAGGTCAAGGAACTGTCCGTACCCGGAGACGGGTTGGCCACTGAAGATAACCGAATTGCGGACGGCTTCCGCCGATACTATGCGGACCTCTACGTTGGCGAGCCTTCCTCGGCCTCGACCGCGGCTGACTACCTCGCTTCGGTCGACCTCCCGGTGCTCACGCCGGAACAGGCGGAGCACTTGGACCGGGATATCCGCCCGGAGGAAGTGATCGGGGCCATCTCCCGACTCAAACATGGGAAGGCCCCGGGGCCCGACGGCTACACTCCGCTCTTCTACAAAACATTCTGCCAGGAGCTAGCTCCGCTGCTGACGCGGCTTTTTAACTCCTTTGCGGAGCCTGGAGCCATCCCCCCGGATCTGTTGAGTGCGACTGTGACGGTTATTCCCAAACCGGGGAAGCCCCGCGCCGAATGTGCATCCTATCGGCCGATCTCGTTGCTCAACGTGGACCTCAAGCTCTACACCGGGATTCTGGCGGCACGTCTGGCGCCCCATATGCCGGGGTTGGTGGATCCGGATCAGGCCGGGTTTGTCCCGGGCCGGCAGTCGGTGGACAATACTAAAAGGGTGGTCCACGTGTTGGAGAAGGCCTCTCGGATCCCCGGGGAGCGCATGCTGTTGTCGGTGGACGCGGAGAAGGCGTTCGACCGTGTGCACTGGCCCTATCTTGAGCAGGTTCTTTGCAAACTGGGGCTGGGTGAGAAGTTTCGCACCCTCATATTTAACTGTTACAAGTCTCCTACTGCGACCGTGAGGGTCAATGGCTGCACCTCGGGCCGATTCGAGATTGAGCGGGGAACCAGACAGGGATGCCCCCTGTCTCCACTGCTCTTCGCTCTGCACATGGAGCCGCTTGCCCAGAGGATTAGACGTAACCCAGAGGTGTCAGGTGTCAGGATGGGTGGCTACACCCACACCATCAGCCTATATGCGGATGACGTGATCTTTATGCTAGACGACCCGAAGTCCGCGCTTCCTGCCTGTCTCGCTGAGTTGGACGCTTTTGCGGCTGTGGCGGGGTTTAAGATGAATATGAGGAAGTCTGCGGCCCTCGACATTTCGCTCGCCTCTGCTACCAGGCTCGAGCTGCAGGGACGTTTCCCCATGCAATGGTCTGGGGATCTGATCCCGTACCTGGGGATACTGCTGGCACCGTCCCTGCCCGCCATGGTTGAGGCTAATTATGCAACCTTAGGGAACAAACTGAAGGAGGAATTGCTCCGTTGGAGCAAAGGCACGCTATCGCTGTTGGGACGCATCGCTGCGGTGAAAATGACTCTCCTGCCGCAGGTGCTGTACCTGTTCCGGGCTTTGCCACTACAGCCGCCGAAAGGGTGGATACGACAGACTCAGGCCGATATCGCACGCTTTGTCTGGCAGGGTCGTAAACCTCGACTCCGGAGAGCCCTCTCCACTCTGGCGCCTGAGTCCGGGGGCCTTGGCATTCCGGACTTGCACAAGTACTATCAGGCGTCGCAATTGCGATACTTGGTTGAGTGGAGTAAATGGGAATCGGACAGACACTGGCTGTTTCAGGATCAGGCGGTGGCGGGCAGGACTTTGCAGGAGATACCTTTCCTTCGCAGACGTCATAGGCCCCCCAATCTCTATGCGTCCTATGTCACGCAGACCACGCTCCGTGTTTGGGATGCCGTGAGTGCCCGCCACGAACTTACCACCTTCCCGTCGCCACTTACCCCCTTGGTGGGGAATCCTGACTTCCAGCCCGGAACAGAACCTGGTGCGTTTTCGCTCTGGCAAGCAGCCAGGTGCTGTGCATTGTTTCATATTTATGGCCCGGAGGGAGCCGTGTCCTTCGCTGACCTGCGCAGGGAATACCACCTACCCGAGACGGAGCGTATGCGATACATGCAAGTCCGTCACTGGGCGCTACAACCGCAGGTACGGGAGTTGGCTGACCGGAAGCTCACTCCATACGAGCTGTGGCTTGCGACGCGTTCCTCGGACGCCAAGCTCATCTCGGATATTTACCGGCTCCTCCAACCCCCCCCCCCCATCACTTTTATAGCCCCGGAAGGGCTCGCTGGGAGCGGGAGCTGGGGAGGGCCCTGAGTCACAAGGAATGGGACGACATCTCATATCGAGCGCGGCACTCCGCTTACCACACTGGGCTCACGGAGACTTTTACAAAGGTTTCCACGTATTGGTATTACACACCTCAGAGGCTGCACGACATGAATCATCACATACAGGACACCTGCTGGCGCGAATGTGGGCAGACGGGTACACTCACGCACATTTTATGGGATTGCCCGTTGCTAGATCCATACTGGCGGGAGGTCTTGGATGAAATAGACCAGTGCTTTGATATAGAATTGCCGCGTCTTCCCGCCTATGTTCTGCTAGGGTTGCCCAATGGACTGATGTACCCACTAAGATCTAGGAAGGGCAGACAAATAGCGATCGCACTAGGATCGGCGATCCAGAACATACTTATACATTGGCGTACCACCACACTTCCCACTATCACAGGCTGGTTGCACAGGTTGTGGCACGTTCTGGGGATGGAGAAGATGTCCCTCACGGTGGCAGGGGAAGTAGACAGATTTGAGGACCTGTGGCAGCCCTTTGGTGTCCTCTTGCAATCAGAGTTCAAGGAGATCACCTGTCCACGTTATCTTAGGCTGATGCGGCTGACCACCCAGACTTCCTAATTGATGGGGGGGTGAGGGGGGGTGGGCGCGGGGTTCCTTCGGGCAGTAGGGGTGCTGATGGACATTTACTCAGGCACAGGTTGGGTAGGGGGGAGTTGGGGGGGGAGGGGTGGGAGTTGGGGGGGGGGTGTTTTGGTTCTGGAATAAGTGCACCTCACCGCTTATGCTTTTGTGGGGGCTCGGTGAATGCTTGGCTAGTCCTATCCTGCTACTGATGGCGCTATTGCAGGGAGCCTTTGCAGTATGCTATCTGAATGACTGTATTCCTTGTATGTATTGTTTTTCCTTGTTGCAGAAACTATAATAATAAAATACTTTAAACCTAAAGATACCTCACATCAAAGAGACTCTACGCAAGGATACTTATTACTACTTTGCAGAAAATGTGGGTTCCGTTGACTCGGCAGTGACACTATGGGGAGCGTTTGGAGCAGTTATAAAGGGCAAGGCGCTGTCATTAATGGTGGGACATAGGGCTGAGCGCTCCAGGAAGGTGGTTGAGATGGGAAACAACCGTTTCAATGCAACTTTTACCACAAACTACCTTTACAACGCATTTTTTACAACGCAGGATCCTTTATGAATGTCTTTACAACGCATGATATTACATCGCAGATGCCTTTACAACGCATGCCATTACAACGTAAGTATAGGTAAGTATATAATTATAATAACATTTTTATTTAATTTTTTTAAAATAATTAAATATTAATTATTTATTATATATTTAAAAAAAATATCATTTATAAAAAAAAAAAATTTAAGTAATTTTATTATTAATAAAAAAAATTACACCTACACTATCCACCACTTGCCCTACTATTTCACCCCCCTGGAGTTAGAATAGTAATTTTTACCCCTACACTATCCAGCACTTACCCTACTATTTCACCCCCCTGGAGTTAGAATAGTAATTTTTACCCCTACACTATCCAGCACTTCCCCTACTATTACACCCCCCTGGAGTTAGAATAGTCATTTTTACCTCTACACTATCCAGCACTTACCCTAGTATTACACCCCCCTGGAGTTAGAATAGTCATTTTTACCCCTACACTATCCAGCACTTACCCTACTATTACAACCCCCTGGAGTTAGAATAGTAATTTTTACCCCTACATTATCCAGCACTTACCCTACTATTTCACCCCCCCTGGAGTTAGAATAGCAATTTTAACCCCTACACTATCCAGCACTTACACTACTATTACTCCCCTATGGAGTTAGAATATTATTTTAAAACACCTAAATTAAAATATATATATATATATATATATATTAAAAAAAAATACAAATTAAATTAAATTAATTTTAATTAATTACATTTAAAAAAAATACGATATACTTACCTATACTTACGTTGTAATGGAATGCGATGTAAAGGCATCTGCGATGTAATATCATGCGTTGTAAAGACATGCGTTGTAAAAATTGTGTTGTAAAGGTAGGCGTTGTAAAAGTATGCGTCGTAACGTCATACATCCGGTTGAGATGGAAGCGGACATATTGGACTTGGAGGAGGTGGTTGCAGAAGCCCCCGACCATACTACTCAACACAGTCTTAAAATTAAAAGACAGGATTATAGACAACTTCTTTTAGAAGAAGCTAGGATGTGCTCCCTATCTTCACTACATAGGATCTATGAGCAGGGTGAACGAACGGGCAAACTCCTAGCATGGCTGGAACGCAACGGGCAGGCTGCGAGATGGGTCCATGCGATAGCCAGCCCTGAAGGTACACTTCTCTCCGACCCTCAAATGATTGCTTGCATCTCATTTTGAGGCGGTTTATAACACTTCGCAGACATCTCAAGCCCCAATGTCGGCCGATCACCTTGCCACTATCAATGTGGTTAGCCTCTGCCCACAGGATAGAGATGCCCTGGAGGTGGAGATTCGTAAGGCCATACAAGATGTCCGCTCCGGCAAGGCGATGGGTCCAAATGGGCTTCCCGTTGAGCTTTTTAAACCCATGGCAGCGAAATTGGCTCCTCACTTGTTGAATCTATATAAGGAATGTTTTGAGTCGGGACTCCTTCCTGCAGATATCTATACTGCTGCTATAGTAGTCGTCCATAAACCAAATAAGCCAGTTGAAGATTGTAAATCATACCGCCCCCATCTCCCTCCTGACCGTCGAGGCTAAGATCCTGTCCAAACTCCTGGTCAATCGACTCCTTCCTTAAATGACTGGACTGGTCCACCCGGACCAGTCCGGACTCATGCCAGGAAGAAACAAGGCTCGAAATCTGCGACGGGTGAATGGGGCCCTTGGTAGAATTAGTACCATCGATGAAGAAGCGTTCCTACTATCTTTAGATGCCACCATGGTGTTTGAAACCATCAAATGGGATTTTCTCTTTGCTTTGTCAGCTCGCATGGGGTTCGGACCCAATGTGATACGATGGATTAGTCTACTGTATACACAACCCACTGCACATGTCACTGTCAACAATGACCGCGCAGCCACTTCCACCCTCTGTCGGGGCACGAGACAAGGCTGTCCTTTGTCTCCACTACTCTTCGCCCTGGTATTACAACCACTGGTCTTTTGGGTTAGGGGAGATCCAGAGATACGGGAGCTCAAATGGACATCAGACCATGAAGACCGCATCTCGTTATACGCTGATGATATTCCCATTTTCCTGGCCTCTCCAGCGCAATCTCTGCGGCGGGTGCTCCACATATTTCATATATTTGGCGCACACTCTGGGTACAAGATAAATTGGTCCAAATCCCAGATGTATGTGTTATGGGGTGAACCCCCCATCTAGTACAAGGGGCTATGAGGTTCTAGTGGCACCCCGTGGCTTTCGCTATCTAGGCATTTTTGTCCCCCCAGATGTTGACCTCTTCTTTGAACTGAACCTGCTTGGGCCTCTTCAACGTCTCAAATCTGATGCCCTACACTGGCGGTCCATCCCTCTCACTCTCCTGGGGTGTGCGTCCCTGTTTAAGATGCTTGCGCTTCCGCGCTTTCTTTATGAGTTGCAAAACACTCCTAATCCTATCCCAGATTCCTACTTCTCACAAATTGATAGCATAGTGAGGGGACTACTGTGGGAAGACCGTCCACCACACATTGCTATGAACAAACTCACCATGGGATGGTACGACGGGACATAGGACTACCGGATTTATGACTCTATTATCAAGCTTCCCAACTGATTGCAATCAATAGATGGCCCTCTTGACTATCCCAATTTCCATACAGATCATTGGCTCATGGGGCAGGGCGGCTATAATAAGGCGCTATACACCAATCCCCGTAAACTTAATTTAACAGGACCCATGGCCCGTACGGTTGAGATTTGGCATGGAGTCACAAGAAAATTGGGTTGGCATAACCATCTGACTAAGGCGACTCCACTTTGGGAACCTGATACACTGGGACGACTTAGTAAATACCCTGGATTTGATAAATGGGACACAATCAGGATATCCACGGTTGGGGACCTGTGGGTGAAAGGGAAACTGGCCTCATTTGCTGACCTCCAGTTAAAGCACCAATTAGCACACTCCGAGACCTTTAGATACTTACAGATGTCACGCTATTTCATCCGCCCTGCCAAAGTGGATCCCTCTCCCTGACTCTTCCCCCTAGAAGACCAGTTGCTGTTAGATCCTATGGACCACAAGGCCGTATCACTCACTTATAAGAAACTGGTGAATAATCGCGCAGATCCGATGCAGAAATTAAAGGTGGGCTGGGAGACAGACCTGGGAAGTATAGATGATGAAGACTGGCGAGACGTGCAGGCCTTCCCCAGGGAAGTGGCCATTCCCATGAGTCTACGGCTCATCCAGCTAACAATCCTCCACCTGGTCTACTTTGATGCTTAGTTCCTGTTGAGACTGGGTAGGCGCCCTAATCCGCTCTGTCTCCGGCATTGTAAGCAAATGGGTACCTTTATTCACATCTTATGGGAATGCCCACAAAATCAGCACTATTGGGAAAAGGTGAGCCGCGAAATTGAGAGGACATGTTACAAGCCCCTAAAGCGATCTCCCAGCTCTGCCTTCTTAATATTTGGGAGGCGACTGACCTCTCCCACGCTGAACAGGCTTGGGCCTCGATGGGCTTTATCATCGTGAAGCGCAACATCGCACAGAAATGGGGGTTGGACACAGTCCAGCTTTTAAGTGATTTGGCAAAGGACATGGATAGTGCAATGATTGCAGAGAAGGTGGTGTTCAAGGGACGAGGATCCCCCAGGAAATGGGACCATAAATGGGGCAAGTGGAATAAGTACAGAGGGGACATCTGCATTTTCCCTACTATAGAGCTGCGGCGAGAAAGGCGAACACTGATGGCCCAGTTAACGGAAGAAGTTGTATCCTCTCCACTGCCAAACTAGAATGTATATGGCCGCCTGTCCTCCGTCATTTCATTGTACCACGATATGTAGTTTCTCAGCTAGCAACGTATCTCATAGTTGGTTAGACATTGACCAGAAGCAGCGAAATGATGCAACCTTTGCTCAATTGTATGTGGATCTAAAGATGCAAGAACCCTGTATGGGGGGCACTAATATGGCTATGAAGCATGCTATGTACCGATGTAATGTTGTTGAAAATAAAAAATGTTTATAAAAAAAAACAATAGTGAAAGGAGACCCTGAATCCACAGCAATGCGCAAATTAACCCCGCCCATTGACATCACACACATGGGCTTGCTGGAATCATCACTGAAAGAAATGTTGAGAACAACTTTACCATGATGACTTAATACTTTACAAACATCATTGTCACTATCCTCATTAGAGGAAGATAAAGGACCCTCCTCAATGCATTTAACGTTGTCCCATTGGGCTTTTTAGTGTAACAAACTCAGCTGAAATGGCCAACTATCCCACAAATAGTAAATTTTTGCTTGCTAGCAGGACGTTTCTCATCATTAGCAAGATGGTACTTACTGTCACACTGAAAACATCTGAGTTCTTTTTTGCTAGAACTTGTGTCTTTTTTAAGAGAAGACCTACTAGAAGAGATGACTTTGGTTTTGTTAGAAAGAACCCTGGCAACAGTTTCCTGTTGCTCAGATGCAAGGTTCTCTTTCTTATGAGCTTTGGCACACCTACCAGACATCTCAGCCTTCCTGGCAACGGCAAGAACATCTTTCAAAGGGTTGTCGGCGTTAGCCCATAACCTATCCTGGATGGATGTATCAAAAGCATGCATAACAACTTGATCTCACACTAACTCCTCTTGGATAACACCAACTCTACAATCTAAAGCAAGTTTTCTAAGTGCTGTAACAGATTCATCAATAGATTCATTCTTATCCTGTTTCCTTTAAAATAACTTAAAACAGGTTATACCTATACAAACTTTAGGAGAAAAGTAGTTATCTAAATGCCTAATGGCTTCATTAAAACATTTTCATCACCGGCAATAGAATCCTTGTTTAACTGATTGTAGATTCTTAAACCTTCAGGACCTAAACTGTGCATGAATAAACCTTTTTTCCTGTCAGCAGACAACTTATTGGCATGGTCAATAGTTATTAAAGTATTCCTTGCACTACAACCAAGGAACAGGTGGATCCCCCAGAATGCACAAACACTATTTTGGTGGATTGACAGTTATGTTGGGCGTTGAAGAAGCCATAAGGTAAATAGTTCCAGGAATCCGAGGCGAATAAAAGTTGTTGGAAGCAGTTATGACGATTCAACAAAACAATAAAAAACTGTGTGAATCAGTGAAGAGTTAGGCAAAGAAAAACAACAAAACACCAACAAGGCTGTGCAAATCAGTGTAGAAAGACTCGCAGGAAACACTTCAAGCACAAAACAGAAGCTGCAATAACTGAAGAAAACGAAAACACAAAAAAGATAAAGCTGTGCGAATCAGCGCCAAAGGACTCGCAGTAAAACCACTCCAGAATAAACTGCAAAGTCTGAGGAACGGAAGCAAAGTGGAGCAAGAAAAACAAGCATTGAAAATGCAATAGGTCTCGCAATAGAAGAGTTTGACATTTTTCGTTTTGCATATGGATGAGTGGCGTTGCGTGGATGAGTGGCGTTGCGTGGGTGAGTGGCGTTGCGTGGGTGAGTGGCGTTGCGTGGGTGAGCGGCGTTGCGTGGGTGAGCGGCGTTGCGTGGATGAGCGGCGTTGCGTGGCTGAGCGGCGTTGCGTGGCTGAGCGGCGTTGCGTGGCTGAGTGGCGTTGCGTGGGTGAGTGGCGTTGCGTGGGTGAGTGGCGTTGCGTGGGTGAGTGGCGTTGCGTGTGTGTGTGGTGTTGCGTGTGTGTGTGGCGTTGCGTGTGTGTGTGGCGTTGCGTGTGTGTGTGGCGTTGCGTGTGTGTGTGGCGTTGCGTGTGTGTGTGGCGTTGCGTGGGTGAGTGGCGTTGCGTGGGTGAGTGGCGTTGCGTGGGTGAGTGGCGTTGCGTGGGTGAGTGGCGTTGCGTGGGTGAGTGGCGTTGCGTGGGTGAGTGGCGTTGCGTGGGTGAGTGGCGTTGCGTGTGTGAGTGGCGTTGCGTGTGTGAGTGGCGTTGCGTGTGTGAGTGGCGTTGCGTGTGTGAGTGGCGTTGCGTGTGTGAGTGGCGTTGCGTGTGTGAGTGGCGTTGCGTGTGTGAGTGGCGTTGCATGTGTGAGTGGCGTTGCGTGTGTGGCGTTGCGTGTGTGTGTGGCGTTGCGTGTGTGTGTGGCGTTGCGTGTGTGTGTGGCGTTGCGTGGCTGAGTGGCGTTGCGTGGGTGAGTGGTGTTGCGTGGGTGAGTGGCGTTGCGTGGGTGAGTGGCGTTGCGTGGGTGAGTGGCGTTGCGTGGGTGAGTGGCGTTGCGTGGGTGAGTGGCGTTGCGCGGGTGAGTGGCGTTGCGCGGGTGAGTGGCGTTGCGTGGTTGAGTGGCGTTGCGTGTGTGAGTGGCGTTGCATGTGTGAGTGGCGTTGCATGTGTGAGTGGCGTTGCGTGTGTGAGTGGCGTTGCGTGTGTGTGTGGCGTTGCGTGTGTGTGTGGCGTTGCGTGTGTGTGTGGCGTTGCGTGTGTGAGTGGCGTTGCGTGTGTGAGTGGCGTTGCGTGTGTGAGTGGCGTTGCGTGTGTGAGTGGCGTTGCGTGGCTGAGTGGCGTTGCGTGGCTGAGTGGCGTTGCGTGGCTGAGTGGCGTTGCGTGGCTGAGTGGCGTTGCGTGGGTGAGTGGCGTTGCGTGGTTGAGTGGCGTTGCGTGTGTGAGTGGCGTTGCGTGGTTGAGTGGCGTTGCATGTGTGAGTGGCGTTGCATGTGTGAGTGGCGTTGCATGTGTGAGTGGCGTTGCATGTGTGAGTGGCGTTGCATGTGTGAGTGGCGTTGCGTGTGTGTGTGGCGTTGCGTGTGTGTGTGGCGTTGCGTGTGTGTGTGGCGTTGCGTGTGTGTGTGGCGTTGCGTGTGTGAGTGGCGTTGCGTGTGTGAGTGGCGTTGCGTGTGTGAGTGGCGTTGCGTGTGTGAGTGGCGTTGCGTGTGTGAGTGGCGTTGCGTGTGTGAGTGGCGTTGCATGTGTGAGTGGCGTTGCATGTGTGAGTGGCGTTGCATGTGTGAGTGGCGTTGCATGTGTGAGTGGCGTTGCATGTGTGAGTGGCGTTGCGTGTGTGAGTGGCGTTGCGTGTGTGGCGTTGCGTGTGTGTGTGGCGTTGCGTGTGTGTGTGGCGTTGCGTGTGTGTGTGGCGTTGCGTGTGTGTGTGGCGTTGCGTGTGTGAGTGGCGTTGCGTGTGTGAGTGGCGTTGCGTGTGTGAGTGGCGTTGCGTGGCTGAGTGGCGTTGCGTGGCTGAGTGGCGTTGCGTGGCTGAGTGGCGTTGCGTGGCTGAGTGGCGTTGCGTGGGTGAGTGGCGTTGCGTGGCTGAGTGGCGTTGCGTGGGTGAGTGGCGTTGCGTGGTTGAGTGGCGTTGCGTGGTTGAGTGGCGTTGCGTGGTTGAGTGGCGTTGCATGTGTGAGTGGCGTTGCATGTGTGAGTGGCGTTGCATGTGTGTGTGGCGTTGCGTGTGTGAGTGGCGTTGCGTGTGTGAGTGGCGTTGCGTGTGTGAGTGGCGTTGCGTGTGTGAGTGGCGTTGCGTGGGTGAGTGGCGTTGCGTGGGTGAGTGGCGTTGCGTGGGTGAGTGGCGTTGCATGGGTGAGTGGCGTTGCGTGGGTGAGTGAATGGTTAGCTGTTGCTTATGCGACGTATAGCACTTAATACTAAAGTAGGCAGACCTTCTTAGCCTTTGTGAGAATAATAGCAAAATAAAAATAAAAACCAGATCAAGTCAAGGACGCAAACGGCACCATGCTATTGTTTATTTACTCAGATGATATGCATAAAAATGTAACTTGTGAGCACGTTTCTCTAACTCTCCAATAATCCCATTACAACACTTTGTACAAATGAGATTGGGACTCATCCTTCCGAAGTCGAGAAAAATGTGCAACGCTGTGTTGAAGTTAATTTTTTTAATTAACAAAATGCAAATAATGTGGAGAGATTTCAAGTGATTCAGGAATGGGGGCCCTTGTAAAGAGAAAGTACGGCCGGCCTGGGCAGTGATAGGGGAGGAGGGAGGAGAAATGCGAGTCACGGCAGCAGCAGCCTTTGATGTGCCTGCCGGCCGGCCGTGAATAATTAGGGGGTGAGAAATGCGCTCGGAGGGCTGCCTTTGATGTGGTAATGCGAGGCAGGCAGGCAGGCGGCTGGTGGCATTGTGCACGCGCTTTTTAGGGCTTGGGCAAGCGCAATGACCTAAAAAGCACATGCACTTGAAGGAATCGCCAGTGGAATCGCCAGTGGATAAACACTGGATAAGCCCCTATAGAGCTTCGCCAGCTATGCGCTGAAGCGCATCAGCAGGCGAGCCCTAAAAACGAACTCCAAAAGCCAGAACGTATGAAGAGTTCACCAAAAGAAACAGTTTCAAACAGCACGGAACAGTAACGAAAACCAGGATTTCCGCGGACAACAGCATGTTAATGTAGAGCTCACCTTGAATGAGAGGCATGGTAGTTGCGGCACACTGCATGCCAATGGGACGATCACAATAAAATCTTACCGCTGCAGCCTGAAGAGATCGCCGGGAGACGTTAAGATCTCCGTGCAGGATGAAATGTAAAGGCTACTCGCGAAAGAGGATCAATAAAGTGAGAGTGATGGAGAGTAGGAAAGAAAAAAAAACCTCTCACGCGACACTTGCTTGTAGCTGGGAATTCCGAAGGTGCTGAAATGCACTGCGAAAACCCCACGTGATCAAAGCTTCGGGAGCGGAGTCGATAAGGTACAGGCAATGGAATGCAGGACAAGTGTGGAGGAGCCGGCGAAAACGAATCCAGGCGGAGAACGAAGCTGAATCCTGACGGAAGAACGAAGATGCATGTGCTCCATCTGGTCGAGATAGTCGCAAATAAACTGTAGTGATGAAACTCACACGAGGTAAGTTTGTCAAAAGAAGTATAATTCAAATCATCGACCAGACAACGCAGCAGCCGGTCTGTCAGGAACTGATGCAACTGTCAGACCAACGCTATGCACACAGAAAAGGTTTAAACACAAACCTTTTATTACGTAGCTAGTATTCTAACCTTCCCTCATGGAGTCCCTCACAAGAGCTTTCACAAGGGAAAATGAAAAGGAAGAAACACCTATCCGTTCAAAACTGGTAGTACCATCTTTCAATTTTGTATGTTGTTGATTGTGTTTGCGTGTGGTGCAACTACATATTTCACTGCGGAAGAGTTATTAATGATTGTTTTATGATTTGGACTTGAGAGGTGTGAATTAACTTAAGAGCTTTTACGATTATTTAAACACAACTGATTCCAATATGCGCTTCACAGATTGATATAGCACAAACCATATTGTTTTCTTGATTGTTGAAATGTATAGCAAAAATAATAGGATCAGTAGCAGGGTATTTCGGCGGTCAATGTCTTGCAATTCAGTATTGCTTACAACCATCTCACATCCTTAAGGTCAGATCAATGCTATACCGTTTGGACAGATGATGACAGTAGACGTAATTCAATTCAATTCAATTCAAAAATCTTTATTTCGATCATAAAAGATCATAAAAGATATACAGTAATTGATCACTTTTTAAGCAATTTAAAAACATTATACAAATATACTGTCATTTTTAAGATACAATTTCCGAAGAAGATGGTTAGGGCAGTGCTTAATAAAGTGCCATTTTTTCTTTTTAAAAACAGAATCAAACCATGTATACAAGAGAGTAAAAAAGGTTTTTCACACAGTTATAGTGTCCTTGATTATTCTTGCACGCACTCGCCACATTGCGGTCAGGAATTTTGCCATAGCAAACACTGTTGGTGCAGATAGATCTGTCTTTAAAACTCTGTAGGCCGGAGCGTATGTTCTGAAGCCCAGGTTTTTTAAGTGCGGAACCAACCAGTAGCTCCTAATTCTACTATAGGCTCTACAGAACAAGACCACGTGTAGATCGCTTTCCAGTTTATATGCACAGGCCGGACATACCCCTGACTCCAAACTGCCAACCCAGGATTTTGTGAAGGACCTTAAAGGGAGAGATCCATACCTCCATTGCATATAGGTCTTCCGTGCGAATACTGGTGTCATACCATCTAATACTTATTCGTGGCAATATAAGTCTTTTGTTTTGATGAAGGTGTCGGTTAAAGAACCTTCCCGGGTGGAGTTCAATGTTTTTTGGAGCATAAAGCTATAAAATAGATTTGAAAGTGCTTTTCTAGAAATCCTCGTGGACGCACTTTCCGGCTCTGTCCATAGCTCTGGCACTCCAAGAGTCGTGCACATATCCCTGATGTACTTTAACCAGGGAATTTTGGTGGCATTGGTTAACCGAAGAAATTCCTGCAACTCATTTCTATAATTTACAAGGTCCTGACTGCTCCACAAGCGACACCAATAGGTCAGCAGTTTAAGGCCCAGTTCCTCAGTAATTGGTCGCAGTGCCAAGTCCAGTCTTAGGGGCAGAAGCGGGGTGGTTGGGGGGAGTGCAGCCAGTTGTCTAATAAAATTATTTTCTGCAACCTGTATGGTGTGTAGCGGAGTATGACCCCAGAGCTCGCCCCCATAGATGATGCCCCCCCGAGCTTGAGCTTTATAAATGTGAATGGCAGGTACCAGCGGGCGAAGAGGGGATTTCTTAGCAATTCTTGTAATGCCTCCCGCCCTCTGAGCTAATTTTGTGGTTGCTTTTGCTTTGTGTGCCAGCCATGTTAAATTCTGGTTTAGGGTTATTCCGAGATATTCTATTGTGTGGACCCTTTCCAGAAATGTAGAGCCTAGTCGGGGATTTGGGCAATTTTTGGGCTTGGGGTTAAGGATCATAAATTTTGTTTTTGAAGGGTTTATTTCAAGGCCCCTTTCATTACAGAAACCCAAGAACC